>NC_083344.1:26749271-26837112 GCF_019175385.1 Lycium barbarum | reverse complement strand
AGGCTGGCTTGTAGTCAGGTGGGACTACGGCGTCGCACGGGCTATTGTGTGCCGCTGCCGCTTAGGAGACTCGGCCCGTGACAATTCAATCGGCAACGGAGGTCTTTAAACATCCATAAAGATAGCCCGCAGGGGCATAATCAGTTCCTATGTCAAGCCTCCGGCACAAAGTGTTACGGGCTGCCTTTATTGTGCCTTGGCGCCCGTAACCCGGCATACCCCGTAAGCGGGCCAAACGAGTGTCAGCCGCACAGGCAGTGTCAGCCGCACAGGCGCAGGCAGCTGTCAGCCGACACAGGCGCAGCAGTGCCAGCCGCGCAGGCAGTGCCAGCCGCACAGGCAGTGCCAGCCCACAGGCAGTGTCAAGCCCCGCAGCAATGTCAGCCGTGCGGGCGACGTGCCACCAACATGGGTTTTCCGAGGGACCGGAGTCCACAATCATCATAGTATGCCCCATTTCATATCCCAATAGCAGCAAGGAAGTTTAGCAAGGATCTGAAATGAGCCCACGGGTCGTCGACGCACGAGCGACCCCGTGCGAAGCCTGAGTGTCAGTCCCGAGCGTTTCCGAGCCATGGATGGAATCTTGGGATTTCGGGTGAACACACCCCTCCTAGGATGTTATTGAATATGCTTACCTAGTTTGGCGTCATTGGAACATCATTTACCTAAGGGCTTGACTTAGCCAAAGAGCAGTGTCAGTGTCAACGCTCCTAAGGCCATGTCGCGTTCCACGAGCATGGGAATGAGATGAAACTTCATGGAGGAGTGAAAAAAGTCAAGAGAAAGAGTTAGGAACAGACGGCGCTTCATTTGGAGTTCGAAATCATCAAGAAAGACCAAAGTGTGATTCTCGGGCAGAATCATGTCAGTGATAACCTTGGGTTTTTATTTTTAAAAGCATATATAAGGGGGGCAGAGGTGTCTCAGCTCAGCCAGCCTCCCCCGTACGTGCCACCATCAAGCCGTACTAAGTAGAGGCATCCTTGGGGGACAACCTCAAGGGCCTGCCTAGGCATCCCCATTGGATCCTAGGTACCCATACGAGTCACGCAACTCTATGGGCGGCGCTCGGCCACAGGCCAGCGTTGGGCGCCCAACGAGGGCCGGAGGCTTGACGTATGGACCGAATATGCCCTGCGGGCTATCCTTGAGAATAAGAAATCCCTCCGTGCCGATTGAACACTCGAGGCATCCATCCTAAGAGCCTCGTGTGTTGACTTGTGAGCTTGGCTCAGGTTCAGCCTAGCGAGCAAGGGTCCGTTGGCCTAGACGTGCAGTCGTAGGGCGACGCTGCACCGTGCAAGATGGAAGTATGTCGCGAGGGCTACATTTAGCAAAGCCGCATCATAGGCATACTACAAAGAACACCCATGACATAGGCCAAGGATTCAAGAGTTGCCCTACTCAGGCATCGCACCGCTCGGGCGTACAGGCACCCGACCAGTGTCAAGCCAGAGGATTGGACTGTGCGTGCACCCGCGACGCTCAGCTCCTGGCGAGGGACTGTCATGTCCATAGCCAACCCCAAGTGTGAGTGCAGGCAAAGACAGAACATATGAAACCTGCCACAGGGGCATTCTAGCAAGGCAAGGCCAAAGCCTTGACATCGTCTCAGCAGCACCGTTGAAGCTAAGCCTCAAGGTTGCTCACTTGGTGCGACTGGCCGACAGCACGCACGGGGGAGGCTGGCTGAGCTGTGACACCTTTGCCCCCTTATATATGCTTTACAAAGAAAAACCCAAGTTCTAGCACTGGACATCATTTTGCCAGAGAATCACAATGGGCCTTTCTCACTCTTCCGAACTCCAAATGAGGCGCCGTCTGTTCCTAACTCTTTCTCTTGACTTCCTTCACTCCTCCATGAAGTTTCGTCTCATCCCCATACTCGTGGAACGAGATATAGCCTTCGGGAGCTTAATCACTGACACTGCTCCTTGGCTAAGTCAAGCCCTTAGGTGAACGATCTTCAAATGACCCCAAACTTGGTAAGCACATTCCATAACATCCTAGGAAGGGTTCCCTCACCCTAAATCCCAATATTCCATCCATAGCTCGGAAACGCACGGGACTGACACTCAGGCTCGCGCGTGGCCTCGTCCGCCGACGGCCCATGGGCTCATCCCAGATCCTTGCTAAACTTCCTTGGCACTCTTATAATATGTCATAGAGCATCTCTAGATGCTTATTGACTCTCGCCCATCGGAGCCCCTTATCAATGCACGTCGCCCGCGCACGGCTGACACCTGCCTGCGCGGCCGACCCTGCCTGCGCGCACGGCTGACACTCCCTGCGCGTCCGACCCTGCCTGCGCGCACGGCCGACACTGCCTGCGCGCGGCTGACACATCATCTGCGCCCAGTCTCCTACATGACTGACACTCGCTTAGGCCCTCCTGGGCGCGCAGGGGTTATGGGCGCCAAGGCACAACGAAGGCAGCCCTGTAACATTCTCCCCTCACTCAAGCTCGTCATCGTCCTCGATGACATAGACACGTCCACGCCAACCCGGAGTTTGCCCCCTCGGGGTCTCACATCTCCTTCCCTAGTCCTTTGGGTCTAAAACCCATCTCATCTCCTCTTAAATATGGAGTCATGCCCCATGCACTTCTCCTCCCTAGTTTCTCCCAAGCGTGCCTCTGCACCTCGCTTGGAAAGTGCCTACGCACTTGCACCCTCTGGTGGCTAACTTTGTGGTGACCGCTTGTCATCCACACCATGTTCCTCACGGCCTTCATCAGATCAGGAACCTTTGTCTCCCATCTTGGTAATTCCTACATAGCACCCATTGGTGCGACTTCCACAGTCCAACTGCAACCTTTGCAGCCCCCCCTTTTTTTTTACCGTTTACTTCAGAAGACAATCGTCCTTCAATTTTCACATGGCCCAACGCCTCTTCACTGGCGAACACTCCCCCACTAAAAGTGGAAGACACTTTTCGTTGTTTGTCAAGGTAGGCATCCCTCGATGTGGCAACCTTTGCCAACCATTTCCTCATGGTCCTTTGTCCGTTTTCCTCCGCAAGATCCCGCTATACCAACTGTATAAACAAATCGAGGCTCGACCCCATAAATCGAAGTTAACTTGCCCACACACTGGCACTAGCGGCATTTCAAACCCAATCTTGTCCCCTTTGACGTCTCACACGGACCCTGCATGACCCACGCTCCACAGTGGTGTCTTTGGCACTTACATATTTTGCACCCTTTTGGCACTCGTCAAGTTCTTGGGACGTACTCGTGGTGGGTACTTCATTTCCTCAAAGTGGTAGCTTCGCCCATTCTGAACAACATCTTGGTTCTTAGATTGTCACTCCCTCGACAGATTCCCTACGATCCCGGTGTGCCTCAGCACTTGGTTCCATCTCTATGGTTCCCCGGTCGTTTGGTGTACCCCTGTACTCTCTGCTCTGGAAAGACTACATTATCAAACTTGAAAACCCATCCAATTCGAAGCTTAGCTAACCCCACTTTACCTCGGCCTCCTCACATTCGTGATTCAGCCCATTGCCTCCTTGGCTAACTCTTGTATCTCCCCACTCTGGTGGTTCGACACATTTCCACACATCTGCCTCCCCATGCTAAGTGGTTTGGCTCGCCTTCAGCATCGCCACCCTCCCCTGGCAGTTTGGCCCCATTCCATCTTTGTCTCCCTACAAAGTGGTCCATCATCCTTCAAGGATCTTCCCGCTTCACGCGGTTCAACTCCGTTCTCTTCCTGCTCCACGCAATTCCACATTCTAACCAACAATGCCTCTCCGTCTAGTGAGTCAGCTTGGTTTTTGTCTATGCGTCCCTACCTCTGTAGTGGCGCCCTTCTGAATTTGCCTCCCCATTAAAATGGTTTGGCCTTCTATTTCACAAACATGGTGGCTGCCTCCACCTCATTGTGACATTCAATCATCCCGCAAGGAATCCTGCTCTCAGGCCATTCCTTACGTTGTCGCGGCTCACTGGCACGCCTTGCTCTAACTCTGTAGAGCTCCAACTTTGTGGTGCTAGCTCGTCTCCCGTCGAACGTAGCACCCAATCCTGCAAGCGAAGCTTGCTCCATGTTGTAGGCACCAAGCCCACTTGTCCGACATGGTTTTTGAGGGTCTCACCTTCCATTCATTGCAACCCTTAAGATGGCTAGGCGTCCGTCATCTTCCCCATAACGTCCAACCCTCGAAGGACGCTTTCCAATGCCCTCAGGCAATACTCAAGTCTATCCATCCTGGAAAGACACTCAACTGATGCGTCCGTCGCATCCACTGTAGGATCTCCACGATCTCCACGATCAAATCCCCCCTTGGCCGGCCTCTTCAAGCACTTGGGCTTCAATTCCTTATTGTCCAAACTTGGCCCAATTCGTGAAATGTCCCGTTTGGTAATTCCCGGAACTAATTTCTAAAATTCCAAATTTACCCTCGGCCTTCCCCGAGGTCTTGACATCAATGATTCCATAATCAACATGAGCATAGCAACTTGAATCAAATTATTTCCTCAACACACACAAGTCTTATTTATTTCTTGATTTCCCGTTATACGAAAATACGGGACATAACACTTCAGCTATCCGTTTGTCCAATCTTGTAATAAGATCCCAACAGTATAGCACGCTGGTGCACTAAGACGACCATCCTCTGATGGCGCAAAAGCCAACCAAACATGCCTCAATGGAATCCCTCTGAAAACAGCATCCACTGCACGGAAGACATCCCCTGAAGATACTTCAATCAAACTAGGATGCCCCAAAATCAACTCCCAAAACACAGATGATGGCGGAAACAACGGCTGTGAAATGGCCTGATCCTGAAAGTCGTAGTTCATGGCTGACAAAGCAAATTTTAGCCAAAATACGCGCAACCAATCCCTTGTAACCAGTAGTATCGGGTTCACCCATTCGACTGGCACGAAGAATATCATTCCTGATTTGATGTGATCTCTGCACTGACATTCAACTAATGCTCTTAAAAAAAATTTAGCTCATGGGAGCTGTGAACATAACGGTGGCTTCACTCGTCTTTCTGACCCTGGCCAGATCAACCTTCGCAAATGGCTTCATTTCAAACCGCACTGCAATCCACTATTGCCAATATCAATCACACGTGATATCAACTCAGCATCACAATGCTCACCCTTCGCTTTGATACCAACTGTCACGGCCCGACTCCTCCTAAGCGGCAGCGGCACAAAAATAGCCCGTGCGGCGCTCGTAGTCCCACCTGACTACAAGCCAGCCTTTCCTCATCCCAGGTTTTCTTGGCACGACCCCATGCCTATGGTGAAGCTTGCCTCAGAGGCTTAACTTTCCTTGTGCCGCTCGTTTGATGTCAAGGCTTCAGCCTTGTCTTGCTATCACACCCTTGTGGCACATTTCATATGCTGGGACTCGTCTATGCGCACCCCTTGGGTTGGCTACGGACATGCACGTCCCTCGCCTGGCACTGAGCGTCGCTCCTGCGCGCACAGTCCTATCCTCAAGCTTGACACTTGCCTTGTGTCGTGCCCGAGTAGGGCAACTTCCAATCCTTGGCCTTTGCCAGGTGCGGTCCTCTTTCATGTGCCTATGGTTGTCCCATGGCATTGGCGAATATAGCCCTCGCAACTTACTTCCATCCCTCGTGGTGCAGCGTCACCCCACGACTGCACGTCTAGGCCAACGGACCCTTGCTTGCAAGGCTGAACCCAAGCCAAGCTCACAAATCAAGACACGAGCCTCTTGAGTGGTGCCTCGAGTATTCAATCGGCACGGAGGTCTTTAACATCCATAAAGATAGCCCGCGGGGAATAATCAGTTCCTATGTCAAGCCTCCGGCATAAGTTGTGAGCCCAACGCGGCCCGCAGGCACGACGTCGTCCATAGAGTCGCCTAACTCGTATGGATACCTAGGACACTCCTATGAGGTGCCTAGGCAGGCCCTTGAGGTCCTCCCTAAAGGTTGCTCACTTGGTGCGACTGGCCGACAGCACGCACGGGGGAGGCTGGCTGAGCTGTGACACCTCTGCCCCCCTTATATATGCTTTAAAAAGAAAAACCCAAGTTCTAGCACTGGACATCATTTTGCCAGAGAATCACAATGGGCCTTTCTCACTCTTCCGAACTCCAAATGAGGCGCCGTCTATTCCTAACTCTTTCTCTTGACTTCCTCACTCCTCCAGGAAGTTTCGTCTCATCCCCATACTCGTGGATTGAGATATAGCCTTCGGGAGCAAAATCACTGACACTGCTCCTTGGCTAAGTCAAGCCCTTAGGTGAACGATCTTCAAATGACTCCAAACTTGGTAAGCACATTCCATAACATCCTAGGAAGGGTCCCCTCACCCTAAATCCCAAGATTCCATCCATAGCTCGGAAACGCACGGGACTGACACTCAGGCTCGCGCGTGGCCTCGTCCGCCGACGGCCCATGGGCTCATCCCAGATCCTTGCTAAACTTCCTTGGCACTCTTATAATATGCCATAGAGCATCTCTAGATGCTTATTGACTCTCGCCCATCGGAGCCCCTTTTCAATGCACGTCGCCCGCGCACGGCTGACACTGCCTGCGCGGCCGACCCTGCCTGCGCGCACGGCTGACACTCCCTGCGCGGCCGACCCTGCCTGCGCGCACGGCCGACACTGCCTGCGCGCGGCTGACACACATCTGCGCCCATCTCCTACACGACTGACACTCGCTAGGCCCTCCTGGGAGCGCAGGTGTTATGGGCGCCAAGGCACAACGAAGGCAGCCCGTAACTTTCTCCCCCATTCAAGCTCGTCATCGTCCTCGATGACATAGACACGTCCACGCCAACCCGGAGTTTGCCCCCTCGGGGTCTCACATCTCCTTCCCTAGTCCTTTGGGTCTAAAACCCATCTCATCTCCTCTTAAAAATGGAGTCGTGCCCCATGCACTTCTCCTCCCTAGTTTCTCCCAAGCGTGCCTTTGCACCTCGCTTGGAAAGTGCCTCCGCACTTGCACCCTTTGGTGGCTAACTTTGTGGTGACCGCCTGTCATCCACACCATGTTCCTCACGGCCTTCATCAGATCAGGAACCTTTGTCTCCCATCTTGGTAATTCCTACATAGCACCCATTGGTGCGACTTTCACATTCCAACTGCATCCTTTGCAGCCCCCCCCCCCCCCCCCTTTTTTTTTACCGTTTACTTCAGAAGACAAGCGTCCTTCGAGGGTTGGACTTTATGGGGAAGTTGACGGATGCCTAGCCATCTTAAGGGTTGCAATGAATGGAAGGTGAGACCCTCAAAAACCATGTCGGATAAGTGGGCTTGGTGCCTACAACATGGAGCAAGCATTGGCTTGCAGTATTCAGTGAGGCGTGCCAGTGAGCCGCGACAACGTAAAGAATGGCCTGAGAGCAGGATTCCTTGCGGGATGATTGAATGTCACAACGAGGTGGAGGCAGCCACCGTGTTTGTGAAATGGAAGGCCAAACCATTTTAAAGGGGAGGCAAAATCAGAAGGGAGCCACTACAGAGGTAGGGACGCATGGACAAAAACCAAGCTGAACCGCTAGACGGAGAGGCATTGTTGGTTAGAATGTGGAATTGCGTGGAGCAGGAAGAGGACGGAGTCGAAGATAGAATTAGGCCAAACTGTGAGGGCAGGGCGGTGATGCTGAAGGCGAGCCGAACCACTTAGCAGTGGGGAGGCAGATGTGTAGAAATGTGTCGAACCACCAGAGTGGGGATATACAAGAGTTAGTCGAGGAGGCAATGGGCTGAATCACGGATGTGAGGAGGCCAAGGTAAAGTGGGGTTAGCTAAGCTTCGGATTGGATTGGGTTTCCAAGTGCGAGAATGTAGTCTTTCCAGAGCAGAGAGTACTAGGGTACACCAAGCAATCGGGGAACCATAAATATGGAACCAAGTACTGGGGTACACCGAGAGCGTAAGGGATCTGTCGAGGGAGTGACAATCTAAGAACCAAGATGTTGTTCAGAATGGGCGAAGCTACCACTTTGAGGAAATGAAGTACTCACCACGAGTACGTCCCAAGAACTTGACGAGTGCCGAGAGGGATGCAAAGTATGTAAGTGCCAAAGACACCACTGTGGAGCGTGGGTCATGCAGGGGCCGTGTTAGACGTCAAAGGGGACAAGATTGGATTTGAAAAGCCGGTAGTGTCAGTGTGTGGGCAAGTTAACTTCAATTTATGGGGTCGAGCCTTGATTTGTTTATACAGATGGTATAACGGGATCTTGCGGAGGAAAACGGACAAAGGACCATGAGGAAATGGTTGGCAAAGGTTGCCACATCGAGGGATGCCTATCTTGAAAAATAAGGAAAAGTGTCTTCCACTTTTAGTGGGGGAGTATTCGCCTATGAAGAGGCGTTGGGCCATGTGAAAATTGAAGGACGATTGTCTTCCGAAGTAAACGGTAAGAAGGACCTGCAAAGGTCGCGGTGAGACTATGGAAGTCGCACCAATGGGTGCTATGGTGAAATTACCAAGATGGGAGACAAAGGTTCCTGATCTGATAAAGGCCGTGAGGAACATGGTGTGGATGACAGGCGGTCACCACAAAGTTATCCACCAGAGGGTGCAAGTGCGGAGGCACTTTCCAAGCAGGGTGCAGAGGCACGCTTGGGAGAAACTAGGGAGGAGAAGTGCATGGGGCACGACTCCATTTTTAAGAGGAGATGAGATGGGTTTTAGACCCAAAGGACTAGGGAAGGAGATGTGAGACCACGAGGGGGCAAACTCCGGGTAGGCGTGGACGTGTCTATGTCATCGAGGACGATGACGAGCTTGAGTGGGGGAGAATGTTACGGGCTGCCTTCGTTGTGCCTTGGCACCCATAACCCCTGCGCGCCCAGGAGGGCCAAGCGAGTGTCAGTCGTGCAGGAGATGTGCGCAGATAAGTGTCAGCCGCGCGCAGGCAGTGTCGGCCATGCGCGCAGGCAGGGTCGACCGCGCAGGCAGTGTCAGCCGTGCGCGCAAGCAGGGTCGGCCGCGCCGGCAGTGTATGCCGTGCGCGGGCAACGTGCATTGAAGAGGGGCTCCAACGGACGAGAGTCAATAAGCATCTAGAGAAGCTCTATGGTATATTATAAGAGTGCCAAGGAAGTTTAGCAAGGAGCTGGTATGAACCCATGGGTCGTCGGCGGGCGAGGCCACGCGCGAGCCTGAGTGTCAGTCCCGTGCGTTTCCGAGCTATGGATGGAATCTTGGGATTTAGGGTGAGAGGACACTTCCTAGGATGTTATGGAATGTGCTTACCAAGTTGGACCTCAAGGGACTGCCTAGGCACCTCATAGGAGTGTCCTAGGTATCCATACGAGTTAGGGGACTCTATGGACGGCGTCGTGCCTGCGGCCGCGTTGGGTGCACAACATGTGCTGGAGGCTTGACGTAGGAACTGATTATGCCCCGCGGGCTATCTTTATGGATGTTCAAGACCTCCGTGCTGATTGAATTGTTACGGGCTGCCTTCATTGTGCCTTGGCACCCATAATCCCTGCGCGCCCAGGAGGGCCAAGCGAGTGTCAGTCGTGCAGGAGATGTGCGCAGATGAGTGTCAGCCTGTCACGGGCCGACTCCTGCTAAGCGGCAGCGGCACAAAAATAGCCCGTGCGGCGCTCGTAGTCCCACCTGACTACCAGCCAGCCTTTCTTTATCCCAGGTTTTCTTGGCACGACCCCATGCCTATGGTGAAGCTTGCCTCAGAGGCATAGCTTTTCTTGTGCCGCCCGTTTAATGTCAAGGCTTCAGCCTTGTCTTGCTATCATACCCTTGTGGCACATTTCATATGCTGGGACTCGTCTATGCGCACCCCTTGGGTTGGCTACGGACATGCACGTCCCTCGCCTGGCACTGAGCGTCGCTCCTGCGCGCACAGTCCTATCCTCAAGCTTGACACTTGCCTTGTGTCGTGCCCGAGTAGGGCAACTTCCAATCCTTGGCCTTTGTCAGGTGCGGTCCTCTTTCATGTGCCTATGGTTGTCCCATGGCATTGGCGAATATAGCCCTCGCAACTTACTTCCATCCCTCGTGGTGCAGCGTCACCCCACGACTGCACGTCTAGGCCAACGGACCCTTGCTTGCAAGGCTGAACCCAAGCCAAGCTCACAAGTCAATACACGAGGCTCTTGAGTGGTGCCTCGAGTATTCAATCGGCACGGAGGTCTTTAACATCCATAAAGATAGCTCGCGGGGCATAATCAGTTCCTATGTCAAGCCTCCGGCACAAGTTGTGCCCCCAACGAGGCCCGCAGGCACGACGCCGTCCATAGAGTCGCCTAACTCGTATGGATACCTAGGATACTCCTATGAGGTGCCTAGGCAGGCCCTTGAGGTCCTCCCTCAAGGTTGATCACTTGGTGCGACTGGCCGACAGCACGCACGGGGGAGGCTGGCTGAGCTGTGACACCTCTGCCCCCCTTATATATGCTTTAAAAAGAAAAACCCAAGTTCTAGCACTGGACATCATTTTGCCAGAGAATCACAATGGGCCTTTCTCACTCTTCCGAACTCCAAATGAGGCGCCGTCTGTTCCTAACTCTTTCTCTTGACTTCCTTCACTCCTCCATGAAGTTTCGTCTCATCCCCATACTCGTGGAACGAGATATAGCCTTCGGGAGCTTAATCACTGACACTGCTCCTTGGCTAAGTCAAGCCCTTAGGTGAACGATCTTCAAATGACCCCAAACATTGGTAAGCACATTCCATAACATCCTAGGAAGGGTTCCCTCACCCTAAATCCCAAGATTCCATCCATAGCTCGGAAACGCACGGGACTGACACTCAGGCTCGCGCGTGGCCTCGTCCGCCGACGGCCCATGGGCTCATCCCAGATCCTTGCTAAACTTCCTTGGCACTCTTATAATATGTCATAGAGCATCTCTAGATGCTTATTGACTCTCGCCCATCGGAGCCCCTTTTCAATGCACGTCGCCCGCGCACGGCTGACACTGCCTGCGCGGCCGACCCTGCCTGCGTGCACGGCTGACACTCCCTGCGCGGCCGACCCTGCCTGCGCGCACGGCCGACACTGCCTGCGCGCGGCTGACACTCATCTGCGCCCGTCTCCTACACGACTGACACTCGCTTGGCCCTCCTGGGCGCGCAGGGGTTATGGGCGCCAAGGCACAACGAAGGCAGCCCGTAACATTCTCCCCCACTCAAGCTCGTCATCGTCCTCGATGACATAGACACGTCCACGCCAACCCGGAGTTTGCCCCCTCGGGGTTTCACATTTCCTTCCCTAGTCCTTTGGGTCTAAAACCCATCTCATCTCCTCTTAAAAATGGAGTCGTGCCCCATGCACTTCTCCTCCCTAGTTTCTCCCAAGCGTGCCTCTGCACCTCGCTTGGAAAGTGCCTCCGCACTTGCACCCTCTGGTGGCTAACTTTGTGGTGACCGCCTGTCATCCACACCATGTTCCTCACGGCCTTCATCAGATCAGGAACCTTTGTCTCCCATCTTGGTAATTCCTACATCGCACCCATTGGTGCGACTTCCACAGTCCAACTGCAACCTTTGCACCCCCCCTTTTTTTTTACCGTTTACTTCAGAGGACAATCGTCCTTCAATTTTCACATGGCCCAACGCCTCTTCACTGGCGAACACTCCCCCACTAAAAGTGGAAGACACTTTTCGTTGTTTGTCAAGGTAGGCATCCCTCGATGTGGCAACCTTTGCCAACCATTTCCTCATGGTCCTTTGTCCGTTTTCCTCCGCAAGATCCCGCTATACCAACTGTATAAACAAATCGAGGCTCGACCCCATAAATCGAAGTTAACTTGCCCACACACTGGCACTAGCGGCATTTCAAACCCAATCTTGTCCCCTTTGACGTCTCACACGGCCCCTGCATGACCCACGCTCCACAGTGGTGTCTTTGGCACTTACATATTTTGCACCCTATTGGCACTCGGTAAGTTCTTGGGACGTACTCGTGGTGGGTACTTCATTTCCTCAAAGTGGTAGCTTCGCCCATTCTGAACAACATCTTGGTTCTTAGATTGTCACTCCCTCGACAGATTCCCTACGATCCCGGTGTGCCTCAGCACTTGGTTCCATCTCTATGGTTCCCCGGTCATTTGGTGTACCCCAGTACTCTCTGCTCTGGAAAGACTACATTATCAAACTTGAAAACCCATCCAATTCGAAGCTTAGCTAACCCCACTTTACCTCGGCCTCCTCACATTCGTGATTCAGCCCATTGCCTCCTCAGCTAACTCTTGTATCTCCCCACTCTGGTGGTTCGACACATTTCCACACATCTGCCTCCCCATGCTAAGTGGTTTGGCTCGCCTTCAGCATCGCCACCCTCCCCTGGCAGTTTGGCCCCATTCCATCTTTGCCTCCCTACAAAGTGGTCCATCATCCTTCAAGGATCTCCCCGCTTCACGCGGTTCGACTCCGTTCTCTTCCTGCTCCACGCAATTCCACATTCTAACCAATAATGCCTCTCCGTCTAGCGAGTCATCATGGTTTTTGTCTATGCGTCCCTACCTCTGTAGTGGCGCCCTTCTGAATTTGCCTCCCCATTAAAATGGTTTGGCCTTCTATTTCACAAACATGGTGGCTGCCTCCACCTCATTGTGACATTCAATCATCCCGCAAGGAATCCTGCTCTCAGGCCATTCCTTACGTTGTCGCGGCTCACTGGCACGCCTTGCTCTCACTGGCACGCCTTGCTCCACGCAATTCCACATTCTAACTAACTGATGGATCATCACAATCAAGAACATTTGAGCTTCAGCTATCCGTTTGTCCAATCTTGTAATAAGATCCCAACAGTATAGCACGCTGGTGCACTAAGACGACCATCCTCTGATGGCGCAAAAGCCAACCAAACATGCCTCAATGGAATCCCTCTGAAAACAGCATCCACTGCACGGAAGACATCCCCTGAAGATACTTCAATCAAACTAGGATGCCTCAAAATCAACTCCCAAAACACAGATGATGGCGGAAACAACGGCTGTGAAATGGCCTGATCCTGAAAGTCGTAGTTCATGGCTGACAAAGCAAATTTTAGCCAAAATACGCGCAATCAATCCCTTGTAACCAGTAGTATCGGGTTCACCCATTCGACTGGCACGAAGAATATCATTCCTGATTTGATGTGATCTCTGCACTGACATTCAACTAATGCTCTTAAAAAAATTTTAGCTCATGGGAGCTGTGAACATAACGGTGGCTTCACTCGTCTTTCTGACCCTGGCCAGATCAACCTTCGCCAATGGCTTCATTGCAAACCGCACTGCAATCCACTATTGCCAATATCAATCACACGTGATATCAACTCAGCATCACAATTCTCACCCTTCGCTCTGATACCAACTGTCACGGCCCGACTCCTCCTAAGCGGCAGCGGCACAAAAATAGCCCGTGCGGCGCTCGTAGTCCCACCTGACTACAAGCCAGCCTTTCCTCATCCCAGGTTTTCTTGGCACGACCCCATGCCTATGGTGAAGCTTGCCTCAGAGGCTTAACTTTCCTTGTGCCGCTCGTTTGATGTAAAGGCTTCAGCCTTGTCTTGCTATCACACCCTTGTGGCACATTTCATATGCTGGGACTCGTCTATGCGCACCCCTTGGGTTGGCTACGGACATGCACGTCCCTCGCCTGGCACTGAGCGTCGCTCCTGCGCGCACAGTCCTATCCTCAAGCTTGACACTTGCCTTGTGTCGTGCCCGAGTAGGGCAACTTCCAATCCTTGGCCTTTGTCAGGTGCGGTCCTCTTTCATGTGCCTATGGTTGTCCCATGGCATTGGCGAATATAGCCCTCGCAACTTACTTCCATCCCTCGTGGTGCAGCGTCACCCCACGACTGCACGTCTAGGCCAACGGACCCTTGCTTGCAAGGCTGAACCCAAGCCAAGCTCACAAATCAAGACACGAGCCTCTTGAGTGGTGCCTCGAGTATTCAATCGGCACGGAGGTCTTTAACATCCATAAAGATAGCCCGCGGGGCATAATCAGTTCCTATGTCAAGCCTCCGGCACAAGTTGTGCGCCCAACGCGGCCCGCAGGCACGACGCCGTCCATAGAGTCGCCTAACTCGTATGGATACCTAGGACACTCCTATGAGGTGCCTAGGCAGGCCCTTGAGGTCCTCCCTCTAGGTTGCTCACTTGGTGCGACTGGCCGACAGCACGCACGGGGGAGGCTGGCTGAGCTGTGACACCTCTGCCCCCCTTATATATGCTTTAAAAAGAAAAACCCAAGTTCTAGCACTGGACATCATTTTGCCAGAGAATCACAATGGGCCTTTCTCACTCTTCCGAACTCCAAATGAGGCGCCGTCTGTTCCTAACTCTTTCTCTTGACTTCCTTCACTCCTCCATGAAGTTTCGTCTCATCCCCATACTCGTGGAACGAGATATAGCCTTCGGGAGCTTAATCACTGACACTGCTCCTTGGCTAAGTCAAGCCCTTAGGTGAACGATCTTCAAATGACCCCAAACTTGGTAAGCACATTCCATAACATCCTAGGAAGGGTTCCCTCACCCTAAATCCCAAGATTCCATCCATAGCTCGGAAACGCACGGGACTGACACTCAGGCTCGCGCGTGGCCTCGTCCGCCGACGGCCCATGGGCTCATCCCAGATCCTTGCTAAACTTCCTTGGCACTCTTATAATATGTCATAGAGCATCTCTAGATGCTTATTGACTCTCGCCCATCGGAGCCCCTTTTCAATGCACGTCGCCCGCGCACGGCTGACAGTGCCTGCGCGGCCGACCCTGCCTGCGCGCACGGCTGACACTCCCTGCGCGGCCGACCCTGCCTGCGCGCACGGCCGACACTGCCTGCGCGCGGCTGACACTCATCTGCGCCCGTCTCCTACACGACTGACACTCGCTTGGCCCTCCTGGGCGCGCAGGGGTTATGGGCGCCAAGGCACAACGAAGGCAGCCCGTAACATTCTCCCCCACTCAAGCTCGTCATCGTCCTCGATGACATAGACACGTCCACGCCAACCCGGAGTTTGCCCCCTCGGGGTTTCACATTTCCTTCCCTAGTCCTTTGGGTCTAAAACCCATCTCATCTCCTCTTAAAAATGGAGTCGTGCCCCATGCACTTCTCCTCGCCTAGTTTCTCCCAAGCGGTGCCGACTCCTCGCTTGGAAAGTGCCTCCGCAGCGGCACAAAAATAGCCTCTGGTGCGGCTAACTTTGTGGTGACCGCCTAGTCCCACCTGACTACCATGTTCCTCACGGCCTTTCTTTATCCAGATCAGGAACCTTTGTCTTGGCACGACCCCATGCCTATGGTGAAGCTTGCCTCAGAGGCATAGCACCCATTGGTGCGACTTGTGCCGCCACAGTTTAACTGTCAAGGCTTCAGCCTTACCGTCTTGCTATCAGAAGACAAGCGTCCTTCGAGGGTTGGCTCATTTCATATGCTGGGACTCGTCTGACGGATGCCTAGCCATCTTAAGGGTTGCAATGAATGGAAGGTGAGACCCTCAAAAACCATGTCGCCGGACTAAGTGGGCTCCTGCGCGCACAGTGCCTACAACATGGAGCAAGCTTGACATTTGCCTTCAGTGAGGCGTGCCAGTGAGCCGCGACAACGTAAGGAATGGCCTCCAATCCTTGGCCTTTGTCAGGTGCGGTCCTCTTTCATGTGCCTATGGTTGTCCCATGGCATGGGCGAATATAGCCCTCGCAACTTACTTCCATCCCTCGTGGTGCAGCGTCACCCCACGACTGCACGTCTAGGCCAACGGACCCTTGCTTGCAAGGCTGAACCCAAGCCAAGCTCACAAGTCAATACACGAGGCTCTTGAGTGGTGCCTCAAGTATTCAATCGGCACGGAGGTCTTTAACATCCATAAAGATAGCTCGCGGGGCATAATCAGTTCCTATGTCAAGCCTCCGGCACAAGTTGTTCCCCCAACGAGGCCCGCAGGCACGACGCCGTCCATAGAGTCGCCTAACTCGTATGGATACCTAGGATACTCCTATGAGGTGCCTAGGCAGGCCCTTGAGGTCCTCCCTCAAGGTTGATCACTTGGTGCGACTGGCCGACAGCACGCACGGGGGAGGCTGGCTGAGCTGTGACACCTCTGCACCCTTATTGTTACGGGCTGCCTTCGTTGTGCCTTGGCGCCCATAACCCCTGCGCGCCCAGGAGGGCCAAGCGAGTGTCAGTCGTGCAGGAGACGGGCGCAGATGAGTGTCAGCCGCGCGCAGGCAGTGTCGGCCGTGCGCGCAGGCAGGGTCGGCCGCGCAGGCAGTGTCAGCCGTGCGCGCAGGCAGGGTCGGCCGCGCAGGCAGTGTCAGCCGTGCGCGGGCGACGTGCATTGAAAAGGGGCTCCGACGGGCGAGAGTCAATAAGCATCTAGAGATGCTCTATGGCATATTATAAGAGTGCCAAGGAAGTTTAGCAAGGATCTGGGATGAGCCCATGGGCTGTCGGCGGACGAGGCCACGCGCGAGCCTGAGTGTCAGTCCCGTGCGTTTCCGAGCTATGGATGGAATCTTGGGATTTAGGGTGAGTGGACCCTTCCTAGGATGTTATGGAATGTGCTTACCAATGTTTGGCGTCATTTGAAGATCGTTCACCTAAGGGCTTGACTTAGCCAAGGAGCAGTGTCAGTGATTAAGCTCCCGAAGGCTATATCTCGTTCCACGAGTATGGGGATGAGACGAAACTTCATGGAGGAGTGAAGGAAGTCAAGAGAAAGAGTTAGGAACAGACGGCGCCTCATTTGGAGTTCGGGAGAGTGATAAAGGCCCATTGTGATTCTCTGGCAAAATGATGTCCAGTGCTAAAACTTGGGTTTTTCTTTTTAAAGCATATATAAGGGGGGCAGAGGTGTCTACAGCTCAGCCAGCCTCCCCCGTGCGTGCTGTCGGCCAGTCGCACCTAAGTGAGCAACCTTGAGGGAGGACCTCAAGGGCCTGCCTAGGCATCTCATAGGAGTGTCCTAGGTATCCATACGGGTTAGGGCGACTCTATGGACGGCGTCGTGCTTGCGGGCCGCGTTGGGCGCACAACATGTGCCGGAGGCTTGACGTAGGAACTGATTATGCCCCGCGGGCTATCTTTATGGATGTTAAAGACCTCCGTGCCGATTGAATACTCGAGGCACCACTCAAGAGCCTCGTGTATTGACTTGTGAGCTTGGCTTGGGTTCAGCCTTGCAAGCAAGGGTCCGTTGGCCTAGACGTGCAGTCATGGGGTGACGCTGCACCACGAGGGATGGAAGTAAGTTGCGAGGGCTATATTCGCCAATGCCATGGGACAACCATAGGCACATGAAAGAGGACCGCACCTGACAAAGGCCAAGGATTGGAAGTTGCCCTACTCGGGCACGACACAAGGCAAGTGTCAAGCTTGAGGATAGGACTGTGCGCGCAGGAGCGACGCTCAGTGCCAGGCGAGGGACGTGCATGTCCGTAGCCAACCCAAGGGGTGCGCATAGACGAGACCCAGCATATGAAATGTGCCACAAGGGTATGATAGCAAGACAAGGGTGAAGCCTTGACATCAAACGGGCGGCACAAGGAAAGCTAAGCCTCTGAGGAAAGCTTCACCATAGGCATGGGGTCGTGCCAAGAAAACCTGGGATAAGGAAAGGCTGGCTTGTAGTCAGGTGGGACTACGAGCGCCGTACGGGCTATTTTTGTGCCGCTGCCGCTTAGGAGGAGTCGGCCCATGACAGTTGGTATCAGAGCGAAGGGTGAGCATTGTGATGCTGAGTTGATATCACGTGTGATTGATATTGGCAATAGTGTATTGCAGTGCGGTTTGAAATGAATCCATTGGCGAAGGTTGATCTGGCCAGGGTCAGAAAGACGAGTGAAGCCACGATTATGTTCAGAGCTCCCATGAGCTAAATTTTTTTAAGAGCATTAGTTGAATGTCAGTGCAGAGATCACATCAAAGCAGGAATGATATTCTTCGTGCCAGTCGAATGGGTGAACCCTATACTACTGGTTACAAGGGATTGGTTGCGCGTATTATGGCTAAAATTTGCTTTGTCAGCCATGAACTACGACTTTCAGGATCAGGCCATTTCACAGCCGTTGTTTCCGCCATCGTCTGTGTTTTGGGAGTTGATTTTGGGGCATCCTAGTTTGATTGAAGTATCTTCAGGGGATGTCTTCCGTGCAGTGGATGCTGTTTTCAGAGGGATTCCATTGAGGCATGTTTGGTTGGCTTTTGCGCCATCAGAGGATGGTCGTCTTAGTGCACCAGCGTGCTATACTGTTGGGATCTTATTACAAGATTGGACAAACGGATAGCTAAAGCTCAAATGTTCTTGATTGTGATGATCCATCAGTTAGTTAGAAACTCTGTTAGCAGTGGGCTAGCAGCTTTGCTGAGCAAGGCATAGACTTGGCCAGAATGTCAAGTGAAGGTAGCGAGCGTTCCAGAGGGTTCACTTGCATCAGAAACTTGTCGGTTCAAAATGTCTGGTCGTGTGATGCAACAAGTAAGAGTTGTTGGCCATTTTGAAGAGGGGAAATAGGAAATATAATTTTTCTTTCAAACAGTCTAGGCTCCCGTTGAGGAGAGGGACATGTCGATGAGTCGGGTGGTCAGGAAAAAGGCCATGTTTGCCAGGTTGAGCAACCATGTTGTGGAGAGCTACGAGCCATGGACTATAAACTTTGGGATTTGATCGTGGAGATCCTACAGTGGATGCGACGGACGCATCAGTTGAGTGTCTTTCCAGGATGGATAGACTTGAGTATTGCCTGAGGGCATTGGAAAGCGTCCTTCGAGGGTTGGACGTTATGGGGAAGATGACGGACGCCTAGCCATCTTAAAGGTTGCAATGAATGGAAGGTGAGACCCTCAAAAACCATGTCGGACAAGTGGGCTTGGTGCCTACAACATGGAGCAAGCTTCGCTTGCAGGATTGGGTGCTACGTTCGACGGGAGACGAGCTAGCACCACAAAGTTGGAGCTCTACAGAGTTAGAGCAAGGCGTGCCAGTGAGCCGCGACAACGTAAGGAATGGCCTGAGAGCAGGATTCCTTGCGGGATGATTGAATGTCACAATGAGGTGGAGGCAGCCACCATGTTTGTGAAATAGAAGGCCAAACAATTTTAATGGGGAGGCAAATTCAGAAGGGCGCCACTACAGAGGTAGGGACGCATAGACAAAAACCAAGCTGACCCGCTAGACGGAGAGGCATTGTTGGTTAGAATGTGGAATTGCGTGGAGCAGGAAGAGGACGGAGTCGAACCGCGTGAAGCGGGGAGATCCTTGAAGGATGATGGACCACTTTGTAGGGAGGCAAAGATGGAATGGGGCCAAACTGCCAGGGCAGGGCGGCGATGCTGAAGGCGAGCCAAACCACTTAGCGTGGAGAGGCAGATGTGTGGAAATGTGTCGAACCACCAGAGTGGGGAGATACAAGAGTTAGCCGAGGAGGCAATGGGCTGAATCACGAATGTGAGGAGGCCGAGGTAAAGTGGGGTTAGCTAAGCTTCGAATTGGATGGGTTTCCAAGTTTGAGAATGTAGTCTTCCCAGAGCAGAGAGTACTGGGGTAAACCAAACGACCGGGGAACCACAGAGATGAAACCAAGTGCTGAGGCACACCGGGATCATAGGGAATCTGTCGAGGGAGTGACAATCTAAGAACCAAGATGTTGTTCAGAATGGGCGAAGCTACCACTTTGAGGAAATGAAGTACGCACCACGAGTACGTCCCAAGAACTTGACGAGTGCCAAGAGGGTGCAAAATATGTAAGTGCCAAAGACACCACTGTGGAGCGTGGGTCATGCAGGGGTCGTGTGAGACGTCAAAGGGGACAAGATTGGGTTTGAAATGCCGCTAGTGCCAGTGTGTGGGCAAGTTAACTTCGATTTATGGGGTCGAGCCTCGATTTGTTTATACAGCTGGTATAGCGGGATCTTGCGGAGGAAAACGGACAAAGGACCATGAGGAAATGGTTGGCAAAGGTTGCCACATCGAGGGATGCCTACCTTGACAAACAAGGAAAAGTGTCTTCCACTTTTAGTGGGGGAGTATTCGCCTATGAAGAGGCGTTGGGCCATGTGAAAATTGAAGGATGATTGTCTTCCGAAGTAAACGGTAAGAAGGGGCTGCAAAGGTTGCAGTTGGACTGTGGAAGTCGCACCAATGGGTGCTATGTAGGAATTACCAGGATGGGAGACAAAAGTTCCTAATCTGATGAAGGCCGTGAGGAACATGGTGTGGATGACAGGCGGTCACCACAAAGTTAGCCACCAGAGGGTGCAAGTGCGGAGGCACTTTCCAAGCGAGGTGCAGAGGCACGCTTGGGAGAAACTAGGGAAGAGAAGTGCATGGGGCACGACTCCATTTTTAAGAGGAGATGAGATGGGTTTTAGACCCAAAGGACTAGGGAAGGAGATGTGAGACCCCGAGGGGGCAAACTCCGGGTTGGCGTGGACGTGTCTATGTCATCGAGGACGATGACGAGCTTGAGTGGGGGAGAATGTTACGGGCTGCCTTCGTTGTGCCTTGGCGCCCATAACCCCTGCGCGCCCAGGAGGGCCAAGCGAGTGTCAGTCGTGCAGGAGACGGGCGTAGATGAGTGTCAGCCGCGCGCAGGCAGTGTCGGCCGTGCGCGCAGGCAGGGTCGGCCGCGCAGGCAGTGTCAGCCGTGCGCGCAGGCAGGGTCGGCCGCGCAGGCAGTGTCAGCCGTGCGCGGGCGACGTGCATGGAAAAGGGGCTCCGACGGGCGAGAGTCAATAAGCATCTAGAGATGCTCTATGGCATATTATAAGAGTGCCAAGGAAGTTTAGCAAGGATCTGGGATGAGCCCATGGGCCGTCGGCGGACGAGGCCACGCGCGAGCCTGAGTGTCAGTCCCGTGCGTTTCCGAGCTATGGATGGAATCTTGGGATTTCGGGTGCGAGGACCCTTCCTAGGATGTTATGGAATGTGCTTACCAAGTTTGGCGTCATTTGAAGATCGTTCACCTAAGGGCTTGACTTAGCCAAGGAGCAGTGTCAGTGAGAAAGCTCCCGAAGGCTATATCTCGTTCCACGAGTATGGTGATGAGACGAAACTTCATGGAGGAGTGAAGGAAGTCAAGAGAAAGAGTTAGGAACAGACGGCGCCTCATTTGGAGTTCGGAAGAGTGAGAAAGGCCCATTGTGATTCTCTGGCAAAATGATGTCCAGTGCTAGAACTTGGGTTTTTCTTTTTAAAGCATATATAAGGGGGGCAGAGGTGTCTACAGCTCAGCCAGCCTCCCCCGTGCGTGCTGTCGGCCAGTCGCACTAAGTGAGCAACCTTGAGGGAGGACCTCAAGGGCCTGCCTAGGCATCTCATAGGAGTGTCCTAGGTATCCATACGAGTTAGGGGACTCTATGGACGGCGTCGTGCCTGCGGGCCGCGTTGGGCGCACAACATGTGCCGGAGGCTTGACGTAGGAACTGATTATGCCCCGCGGGCTAACTTTATGGATGTTAAAGACCTCCGTGCCGATTGAGTACTCGAGGCACCACTCAAGAGCCTCATGTATTGACTTGTGAGCTTGGCTTGGGTTCAGCCTTGTAAGCAAGGGTCCGTTGGCCTAGACGTGCAGTCGTGGGGTGACGCTGCACCACGAGAGATGGAAGTAAGTTGCGAGGGCTATGTTTGCCAATGCCATGGGACAACCATAGGCACATGAAAGAGGACCGCACCTGACAAAGGCCAAGGATTGGAAGTTGCCCTACTCAGGCACGACACAAGGCAAGTGTCAAGCTTGAGGATAGGACTGTGCGTGCAGGAGCGACGCTCAGTGCCAGGCGAGGGACATGCATGTCCGTAGCCAACCCAAGGGGTGCGCATAGACGAGACCCCGCATATGAAATGCGCCACAAGGGTATGATAGCAAGACAAGGCTGAAGCCTTGACACCAAACGGGCGGCACAAGGAAAGCTAAGCCTCTGGGGCAAGCTTCATCATAGGCATGGGGTCGTGCCAAGAAAACCTGGGATAAGGAAAGGCTGGCTTGTAGTCAGGTGGGACTACGGGCGCCGCACGGGCTATTTGTGTGCCGCTGCCGCTTAGGAGGAGTCGGCCCGTGAAATTCCATAAAGATAGCCCGCGGGGCATATTCAGTTCCTATGTCAAGCCTCCGGCACAAGTTGTGCGCCAAACGCGGCCCGCAGGCACGACGCCGTCCATAGAGTCGCCTAACTCGTATGGATACCTAGGATACTCCTATGAGGTGCCTAGGCAGGCCCTTGAGGTCCTCCCTCAAGGTTGCTCACTTGGTGCGACTGGCCGACAGCACGCACGGGGGAGGCTGGCTGAGCTGTGACACCTCTGCCCCCTTATATATGCTTTACAAAGAAAAACCCAAGTTCTAGCACTGGACATCATTTTGCCAGAGAATCACAATGGGCCTTTCTCACTCTTCCGAACTCCAAATGAGGCGCCGTCTGTTCCTAACTCTTTCTCTTGACTTCCTTCACTCCTCCATGAAGTTTCGTCTCATCCCCATACTCGTGGAACGAGATATAGCCTTCGGGAGCTTAATCACTGACACTGCTCCTTGGCTAAGTCAAGCCCTTAGGTGAACGATCTTCAAATGACCCCAAACTTGGTAAGCACATTCCATAACATCCTAGGAAGGGTTCCCTCACCCTAAATCCCAAGATTCCATCCATAGCTCGGAAACGCACGGGACTGACACTCAGGCTCGCGCGTGGCCTCGTCCGCCGACGGCCCATGGGCTCATCCCAGATCCTTGCTAAACTTCCTTGGCACTCTTATAATATGTCATAGAGCATCTCTAGATGCTTATTGACTCTCGCCCATCGGAGCCCCTTTTCAATGCACGTCGCCCGCGCACGGCTGACACTGCCTGCGCGGCCGACCCTGCCTGCGTGCACGGCTGACACTCCCTGCGCGGCCGACCCTGCCTGCGCGCACGGCCGACACTGCCTGCGCGCGGCTGACACTCATCTGCGCCCGTCTCCTACACGACTGACACTCGCTTGGCCCTCCTGGGCGCGCAGGGGTTATGGGCGCCAAGGCACAACGAAGGCAGCCCGTAACATTCTCCCCCACTCAAGCTCGTCATCGTCCTCGATGACATAGACACGTTCACGCCAACCCGGAGTTTGCCCCCTCGGGGTCTCACATCTCCTTCCCTAGTCCTTTGGGTCTAAAACCCATCTCATCTCCTCTTAAAAATGGAGTCGTGCCCCATGCACTTCTCCTCCCTAGTTTCTCCCAAGCGTGCCTCTGCACCTCGCTTGGAAAGTGCCTCCGCACTTGCACCCTCTGGTGGCTAACTTTGTGGTGACCGCCTGTCATCCACACCATGTTCCTCACGGCCTTCATCAGATCAGGAACCTTTGTCTCCCATCTTGGTAATTCCTACATAGCACCCATTGGTGCGACTTCCACAGTCCAACTGCAACCTTTGCAGCCCCCCCTTTTTTTTTACCGTTTACTTCAGAAGACAATCGTCCTTCAATTTTCACATGGCCCAACGCCTCTTCACTGGCGAACACTCCCCCACTAAAAGTGGAAGACACTTTTCGTTGTTTGTCAAGGTAGGCATCCCTCGATGTGGCAACCTTTGCCAACCATTTCCTCATGGTCCTTTGTCCGTTTTCCTCCGCAAGATCCCGCTATACCAACTGTATAAACAAATCGAGGCTCGACCCCATAAATCGAAGTTAACTTGCCCACACACTGGCACTAGCGGCATTTCAAACCCAATCTTGTCCCCTTTGACGTCTCACACGGCCCCTGCATGACCCACGCTCCACAGTGGTGTCTTTGGCACTTACATATTTTGCACCCTCTTGGCACTCGTCAAGTTCTTGGGACGTACTCGTGGTGGGTACTTCATTTCCTCAAAGTGGTAGCTTCGCCCATTCTGAACAACATCTTGGTTCTTAGATTGTCACTCCCTCGACAGATTCCCTACGATCCCGGTGTGCCTCAGCACTTGGTTCCATCTCTATGGTTCCCCGGTCGTTTGGTGTACCCCTAGTACTCTCTGCTCTGGAAAGACTACATTATCAAACTTGAAAACCCATCCAATTCGAAGCTTAGCTAACCCCACTTTACCTCGGCCTCCTCACATTCGTGATTCAGCCCATTGCCTCCTCGGCTAACTCTTGTATCTCCCCACTCTGGTGGTTCGACACATTTCCACACATCTGCCTCCCCATGCTAAGTGGTTTGGCTCGCCTTCAGCATCGCCACCCTCCCCTGGCAGTTTGGCCCCATTCCATCTTTGCCTCCCTACAAAGTGGTCCATCATCCTTCAAGGATCTCCCGCTTCACGCGGTTCGACTCCGTTCTCTTCCTGCTCCACGCAATTCCACATTCTAACCAACAATGCCTCTCCGTCTAGCGAGTCAGCTTGGTTTTTGTCTATGCGTCCCTACCTCTGTAGTGGCGCCCTTCTGAATTTGCCTCCCCATTAAAATGGTTTGGCCTTCTATTTCACAAACATGGTGGCTGCCTCCACCTCATTGTGACATTCAATCATCCCGCAAGGAATCCTGCTCTCAGGCCATTCCTTACGTTGTCGCGGCTCACTGGCACGCCTTGCTCTAACTCTGTAGAGCTCCAACTTTGT
Source organism: Lycium barbarum (assembly GCF_019175385.1). NCBI lineage: Eukaryota > Viridiplantae > Streptophyta > Magnoliopsida > Solanales > Solanaceae > Lycium > Lycium barbarum. The sequence goes on along the minus strand of NC_083344.1, from coordinate 26,812,623 downwards.
GGTGCTAGCTCGTCTCCCGTCGAACGTAGCACCCAATCCTGCAAGCGAAGCTTGCTCCATGTTGTAGGCACCAAGCCCACTTGTCCGACATGGTTTTTGAGGGTCTCACCTTCCATTCATTGCAACCCTTAAGATGGCTAGGCGTCCGTCATCTTCCCCATAACGTCCAACCCTCGAAGGACGCTTTCCAATGCCCTCAGGCAATACTCAAGTCTATCCATCCTGGAAAGACACTCAACTGATGCGTCCGTCGCATCCACTGTAGGATCTCCACGATCAAATCCCAAAGTTTATAGTCCATGGCTCGTAGCTCTCCACAACATGGTTGCTCAACCTGGCAAACATGGCCTTTTTCCTGACCACCCGACTCATCGACATGTCCCTCTCCTCAACAGGAGCCTAGACTGTTTGAAAGAAAAATTATATTTCCTATTTCCCCTCTTCAAAATGGCCAACAACTCTTACTTGTTGCATCACACGACCAGACATTTTGAACCGACAAGTTTCTGATGCAAGTGAACCCTCTGGAACGCTCGTTACCTTCACTTGACATTCTAGCCAAGTCTATGCCTTGCTCAGCAAAGCTGCTAGCCCACTGCTAACAGAGTTTCTAACTAACTGATGGATCATCACAATCAAGAACATTTGAGCTTCAGCTATCCGTTTGTCCAATCTTATAATAAGATCCCAACAGTATAGCACGCTGGTGCACTAAGACGACCATCCTCTGATGGCGCAAAAGCCAACCAAACATGCCTCAATGGAATCCCTCTGAAAACAGCATCCACTGCACGGAAGACATCCCCTGAAGATACTTCAATCAAACTAGGATGCCCCAAAATCAACTCCCAAAACACAGATGATGGCGGAAACAACGGCTATGAAATGGCCTGATCCTGAAAGTCGTAGTTCATGGCTGACAAAGCAAATTTTAGCCAAAATACGCGCAACCAATCCCTTGTAACCAGTAGTATCGGGTTCACCCATTCGACTGGCACGAAGAATATCATTCCTGATTTGATGTGATCTCTGCACTGACATTCAACTAATGCTCTTAAAAAAAATTTAGCTCATGGGAGCTGTGAACATAACGGTGGCTTCACTCGTCTTTCTGACCCTGGCTAGATCAACCTTCGCCAATGGCTTCATTTCAAACCGCACTGCAATCCACTATTGCCAATATCAATCACACGTGATATCAACTCAGCATCACAATGCTCACCCTTCGCTCTGATACCAACTGTCACGGCCCGACTCCTCCTAAGCGGCAGCGGCACAAAAATAGCCCGTGCGGCGCTCGTAGTCCCACCTGACTACAAGCCAGCCTTTCCTCATCCCAGGTTTTCTTGGCACGACCCCATGCCTATGGTGAAGCTTGCCTCAGAGGCTTAACTTTCCTTGTGCCGCCCGTTTGATGTCAAGGCTTCAGCCTTGTCTTGCTATCATACCCTTGTGGCACATTTCATATGCTGGGACTCGTCTATGCGCACCCCTTGGGTTGGCTACGGACATGCACGTCCCTCGCCTGGCACTGAGCGTCGCTCCTGCGCGCACAGTCCTATCCTCAAGCTTGACACTTGCCTTGTGTCGTGCCCGAGTAGGGCAACTTCCAATCCTTGGCCTTTGTCAGGTGCGGTCCTCTTTCATGTGCCTATGGTTGTCCCATGGCATTGGCGAATATAGCCCTCGCAACTTACTTCCATCCCTCGTGGTGCAGCGTCACCCCACGACTGCACGTCTAGGCCAACGGACCCTTGCTTGCAAGGCTGAACCCAAGCCAAGCTCACAAATCAAGACACGAGCCTCTTGAGTGGTGCCTCGAGTATTCAATCGGAACGGAGGTCTTTAACATCCATAAAGATAGCCCGCGGGGCATAATCAGTTCCTATGTCAAGCCTCCGGCACAAGTTGTGCGCCCAACGCGGCCCGCAGGCACGACGCCGTCCATAGAGTCGCCTAACTCGTATGGATACCTAGGACACTCCTATGAGGTGCCTAGGCATTGAGGTCCTCCCTAAAGGTTGCTCACTTGGTGCGACTGGCCGACAGCACGCACGGGGGAGGCTGGCTGAGATGTGACACCTCTGCCCCCCTTATATATGCTTTAAAAAGAAAAACCCAAGTTCTAGCACTGGACATCATTTTGCCAGAGAATCACAATGGGCCTTTCTCACTCTTCCGAACTCCAAATGAGGCGCCGTCTATTCCTAACTCTTTCTCTTGACTTCCTCACTCCTCCAGGAAGTTTCGTCTCATCCCCATACTCGTGGAACGAGATATAGCCTTCGGGAGCTTAATCACTGACACTGCTCCTTGGCTAAGTCAAGCCCTTAGGTGAACGATCTTCAAATGACGCCAAACTTGGTAAGCACATTCCATAACATCCTAGTAAGGGTCCCCCCACCCTAAATCCCAAGATTCCATCCATAGCTCGGAAACGCACGGGACTGACACTCAGGCTCGCGCGTGGCCTCGTCCGCCGACGGCCCATGGGCTCATCCCAGATCCTTGCTAAACTTCCTTGGCACTCTTATAATATGCCATAGAGCATCTCTAGATGCTTATTGACTCTCGCCCATCGGAGCCCCTTTTCAATGCACGTCGCCCGCGCACGGCTGACACTGCCTGCGCGGCCGACCCTGCCTGCGCGCACGGCTGACACTCCCTGCGCGGCCGACCCTGCCTGCGCGCACGGCCGACACTGCCTGCGCGCGGCTGACACACATCTGCGCCCATCTCCTACACGACTGACACTCGCTAGGCCCTCCTGGGCGCGCAGGGGTTATGGGCGCCAAGGCACAACGAAGGCAGCCTGTAACATTCTCCCCCATTCAAGCTCGTCATCGTCCTCGATGACATAGACACGTCCACGCCAACCCAGAGTTTGCCCCCTCGGGGTCTCACATCTCCTTCCCTAGTCCTTTGGGTCTAAAACCCATCTCATCTCCTCTTAAATATGGAGTCGTGCCCCATGCACTTCTCCTCCCTAGTTTCTCCCAAGCGTGCCTTTGCACCTCGCTTGGAAAGTGCCTCCGCACTTGCACCCTCTGGTGGCTAACTTTGTGGTGACCGCCTGTCATCCACACCATGTTCCTCACGGCCTTCATCAGATCAGGAACCTTTGTCTCCCATCTTGGTAATTCCTACATAGCACCCATTGGTGCGACTTCCACAGTCTAACTGCATCCTTTGCAGCCCCCCCCCCCCCCCTTTTTTTTTACCGTTTACTTCAGAAGACAAGCGTCCTTCGAGGGTTGGACTTTATGGGGAAGTTGACGGATGCCTAGCCATCTTAAGGGTTGCAATGAATGGAAGGTGAGACCCTCAAAAACCATGTCGGATAAGTGGGCTTGGTGCCTACAACATGGAGCAAGCTTGGCTTGCAGTATTCAGTGAGGCGTGCCAGTGAGCCGCGACAACGTAAGGAATGGCCTCAGAGCAGGATTCCTTGCGGGATGATTGAATGTCACAACGAGGTGGAGGCAGCCACCGTGTTTGTGAAATGGAAGGCCAAACCATTTTAAAGGGGAGGCAAAATCAGAAGGGAGCCACTACAGAGGTAGGGACGCATGGACAAAAACCAAGCTGAACCGCTAGACGGAGAGGCATTGTTGGTTAGAATGTGGAATTGCGTGGAGCAGGAAGAGGACGGAGTCGAAGCTAGAATTAGGCCAAACTGCGAGGGCAGGGCGGTGATGCTGAAGGCGAGCCGAACCACTTAGCGTGGGGAGGCAGATGTGTAGAAATGTGTCGAACCACCAGAGTGGGGAGATACAAGAGTTAGTCGAGGAGGCAATGGGCTGAATCACGGATGTGAGGAGGCCAAGGTAAAGTGGGGTTAGCTAAGCTTCGGATTGGATTGGGTTTCCAAGTGCGAGAATGTAGTGTTTCCAGAGCAGAGAGTACTAGGGTACACCAAGCAATCGGGGAACCATAAATATGGAACCAAGTACTGGGGTACACCGAGAGCGTAAGGGATCTGTCGAGGGAGTGACAATCTAAGAACCAAGATGTTGTTCAGAATGGGTGAAGCTACCACTTTGAGGAAATGAAGTACTCACCACGAGTACGTCCCAAGAACTTGACGAGTGCCGAGAGGGTGCAAAGTATGTAAGTGCCAAAGACACCACTGTGGAGCGTGGGTCATGCAGGGGCCGTGTTAGACGTCAAAGGGGACAAGATTGGATTTGAAAAGCCGGTAGTGTCAGTGTGTGGGCAAGTTAACTTCAATTTATGGGGTCGAGCCTTGATTTGTTTATACAGATGGTATAACGGGATCTTGCGGAGGAAAACGGACAAAGGACCATGAGGAAATGGTTGGCAAAGGTTGCCACATCGAGGGATGCCTATCTTGAAAAATAAGGAAAAGTGTCTTCCACTTTTAGTGGGGGAGTATTCGCCTATGAAGAGGCGTTGGGCCATGTGAAAATTGAAGGACGATTGTCTTCCGAAGTAAACGGTAAGAAGGACCTGCAAAGGTCGCGGTGAGACTATGGAAGTCGCACCAATGGGTGCTATGGTGAAATTACCAAGATGGGAGACAAAGGTTCCTGATCTGATAAAGGCCTGTGAGGAACATGGTGTGGATGACAGGCGGTCACCACAAAGTTATCCACCAGAGGGTGCAAGTGCGGAGGCACTTTCCAAGCAGGGTGCAGAGGCACGCTTGGGAGAAACTAGGGAGGAGAAGTGCATGGGGCACGACTCCATTTTTAAGAGGAGATGAGATGGGTTTTAGACCCAAAGGACTAGGGAAGGAGATGTGAGACCACGAGGGGGCAAACTCCGGGTTGGCGTGGACGTGTCTATGTCATCGAGGACGATGACGAGCTTGAGTGGGGGAGAATGTTACGGGCTGCCTTCAGTTGTGCCTTGGCACCCATAACCCCTGCGCGCCCAGGAGGGCCAAGCGAGTGTCAGTCGTGCAGGAGATGTGCGCAGATGAGTGTCAGCCGCGCGCAGGCAGTGTCGGCCATGCGCGCAGGCAGGGTCGACCGCGCAGGCAGTGTCAGCCGTGCGCGCAGGCAGGGTCGGCCGCGCCGGCAGTGTATGCCGTGCGCGGGCTACGTGCATTGAAGAGGGGCTCCGACGGACGAGAGTCAATAAGCATCTAGAGATGCTCTATGGTATATTATAAGAGTGCCAAGGAAGTTTAGCAAGGATCTGGGATGAACCCATGGGCCGTCGGCGGGCGAGGCCACGCGCGAGCCTGAGTGTCAGTCCCGTGCGTTTCCGAGCTATGGATGGAATCTTGGGATTTAGGGTGAGAGGACACTTCCTAGGATGTTATGGAATGTGCTTACCAAGTTGGACCTCAAGGGACTGCCTAGGCACCTCATAGGAGTGTCCTAGGTATCCATATGAGTTAGGGGACTCTATGGACGGCGTCGTAGCTTGCGGGCCGCGTTGGGCGCACAACATGTGCCGGAGGCTTGACGTGGAACTGATTATGCCCCGCGGGCTATCTTTATGGATGTTAAAGACCTCCGTGCCGATTGAATACTCGAGGCACCACTCAAGAGCCTCGTGTATTGACTTGTGAGCTTGGCCTAGACGTGCAGTCATGGGGTGACGCTGCACCACGAGGGATGGAAGTAAGTTGCGAGGGCTATATTCGCCAATGCCATGGGACAACCATAGGCACATGAAAGAGGACCGCACCTGACAAAGGCCAAGGATTGGAAGTTGCCCTACTCGGGCACGACACAAGGCAAGTGTCAAGCTTGAGGATAGGACTGTGCACGCAGGAGCGACGCTCAGTGCCAGGCGAGGGACGTGCATGTCCGTAGCCAACCCAAGGGGTGCGCATAGACGAGACCCAGCATATGAAATGTGCCACAAGAGTATGATAGCAAGACAAGGGTGAAGCCTTGACATCAAACGGGCGGCACAAGGAAAGCTAAGCCTCTGAGGAAAGCTTCACCATAGGCATGGGGTCGTGCCAAGAAAACCTGGGATAAGGAAAGGCTGGCTTGTAGTCAGGTGGGACTACGAGCGCCGTACGGGCTATTTTTGTGCCGCTGCCGCTTAGGAGGAGTCGGCCCATGACAGTTGGTATCAGAGCGAAGGGTGAGCATTGTGATGCTGAGTTGATATCACGTGTGATTGATATTGGCAATAGTGTATTGCAGTGCGGTTTGAAATGAATCCATTGGCGAAGGTTGATCTGGCCAGGGTCAGAAAGACGAGTGAAGCCACGATTATGTTCAGAGCTCCCATGAGCTAAATATTTTTTAAGAGCATTAGTTGAATGTCAGTGCAGAGATCACATCAAAGCAGGAATGATATTCTTCGTGCCATTCGAATGGGTGAACCCTATACTATTGGTTACAAGGGATTGGTTGCGCGTATTATGGCAAAAATTTGCTTTGTCAGCCATGAACTACGACTTTCAGGATCAGGCCATTTCACAGCCGTTGTTTCCGCCATCGTCTGTGTTTTGGGAGTTGATTTTGGGGCATCCTAGTTTGATTGAAGTATCTTCAGGGGATGTCTTCCGTGCAGTGGATGCTTTTTTCAGAGGGATTCCATTGAGGCATGTTTAGTTGGGTTTGCGCCATCAGAGGATGGTCGTCTTAGTGCACCAGCGTGCTATACTGTTGGGATCTTATTACAAGATTGGACAAACGGATAGCTAAAGCTCAAATGTTCTTGATTGTGATGATCCATCAGTTAGTTATAAACTCTGTTAGCAGTGGGCTAGCAGCTTTGCTGAGCAAGGCATAGACTTGGCCAGAATGTCAAGTGAAGGTAGCGAGCGTTCCAGAGGGTTCACTTGCATCAGAAACTTGTCGGTTCAAAATGTCTGGTCGTGTGATGCAACAAGTAAGAGTTGTTGGCCATTTTGAAGAGCGGAAATAGGAAATATAATTTTTCTTTCAAACAGTCTAGGCTCCCGTTGAGGAGAGGGACATGTCGATGAGTCGGGTGGTCAGGAAAAAGGCCATGTTTGCCAGGTTGAGCAACCATGTTGTGGAGAGCTACGAGCCAAGGACTATAAACTTTGGGATTTGATCGTGGAGATCCTACAGTGGCTGCGACGGACGCATCAGTTGAGTGTCTTTCCAGGATGGATAGACTTGAGTATTGCCTGAGGGCATTGGAAAGAGTCCTTCGAGGGTTGGACGTTATGGGGAAGATGACGGACGCCTAGCCATCTTAAAGGTTGCAATGAATGGAAGGTGAGACCCTCAAAAACCATGTCGGACAAGTGGGCTTGGTGCCTACAACATGGAGCAAGCTTCGCTTGCAGGATTGGGTGCTACGTTCGACGGGAGACGAGCTAGCACCACAAAGTTAGAGCTCTACAGAGTTAGAGCAAGGCGTGCCAGTGAGCCGCGACAACGTAAGGAATGGCCTGAGAGCAGGATTCCTTGCGGGATGATTGAATGTCACAATGAGGTGGAGGCAGCCACCATGTTTGTGAAATAGAAGGCCAAACAATTTTAATGGGGAGGCAAATTCAGAAGGGCGCCACTACAGAGGTAGGGACGCATAGACAAAAACCAAGCTGACCCGCTAGACGGAGAGGCATTGTTGGTTAGAATGTGGAATTGCGTGGAGCAGGAAGAGGACGGAGTCGAACCGCGTGAAGCGGGGAGATCCTTGAAGGATGATGGACCACTTTGTAGGGAGGCAAAGATGGAATGGGGCCAAACTGCCAGGGCAGGGCGGCGATGCTGAAGGCGAGCCAAACCACTTAGCGTGGAGAGGCAGATGTGTGGAAATGTGTCGAACCACCAGAGTGGGGAGATACAAGAGTTAGCCGAGGAGGCAATGGGCTGAATCACGAATGTGAGGAGGCCGAGGTAAAGTGGGGTTAGCTAAGCTTCGAATTGGATGGGCTTCCAAGTTTGAGAATGTAGTCTTCCCAGAGCAGAGAGTACTGGGGTAAACCAAATGACCGGGGAACCACAGAGATGAAACCAAGTGCTGAGGCACACCGGGATCATAGGGAATCTGTCGAGGGAGTGACAATCTAAGAACCAAGATGTTGTTCAGAATGGGCGAAGCTACCACTTTGAGGAAATGAAGTACTCACCACGAGTACGTCCCAAGAACTTGACGAGTGCCGAAGAGGGTGCAAAAGTATGTAAGTGCCAAAGACACCACTGTGGAGCGTGGGTCATGCAGGGGTCCGTGTTAGACGTCAAAGGGGACAAGATTGGATTTGAAAATGCCGCTAGTGTCAGTGTGTGGGCAAGTTAACTTCGATTTATGGGGTCGAGCCTTCGATTTGTTTATACAGCTGGTATAAGCGGGATCTTGCGGAGGAAAACGGACAAAGGACCATGAGGAAATGGTTGGCAAAGGTTGCCACATCGAGGGATGCCTATCCTTGACAAACTAAGGAAAAGTGTCTTCCACTTTTAGTGGGGGAGTATTCGCCTATGAAGAGGCGTTGGGCCATGTGAAAATTGAAGGACTGATTGTCTTCCGAAGTAAACGGTAAGAAGGAGCTGCAAAGGTTGCAGTTGGACTGTGGAAGTCGCACCAATGGGTGCTATGTAGGAATTACCAAGATGGGAGACAAAGGTTCCTGATCTGATGAAGGCCGTGAGGAACATGGTGTGGATGACAGGCGGTCACCACAAAGTTATCCACCAGAGGGTGCAAGTGCGGAGGCACTTTCCAAGCGAGGTGCAGAGGCACGCTTGGGAGAAACTAGGGAGGAGAAGTGCATGGGGCACGACTCCATTTTTAAGAGGAGATGAGATGGGTTTTAGACCCAAAGGACTAGGGAAGGAGATGTGAGACCCCGAGGGGGCAAACTCCGGGTTGGCGTGGACGTGTCTATGTCATCGAGGACGATGACGAGCTTGAGTGGGGGAGAATGTTACGGGCTGCCTTCGTTGTGCCTTGGCGCCCATAACCCCTGCGCGCCCAGGAGGGCCAAGCGAGTGTCAGTCGTGTAGGAAACGGGCGCAGATGAGTGTCAGCCGCGCGCAGGCAGTGTCGGCCGTGCGCGCAGGCAGGGTCGGCCGCGCAGGGAGTGTCAGCCGTGCGCGCAGGCAGGGTCGGCCGCGCAGGCAGTGTCAGCCGTGCGCGGGCGACGTGCATTGAATAGGGGCTCCGATGGGCGAGAGTCAATAAGCATCTAGAGATGCTCTATGGCATATTATAAGAGTACCAAGGAAGTTTAGCAAGGATCTGGGATGAGCCCATGGGCCGTCGGCGGACGAGGCCACGCGCGAGCCTGAGTGTCAGTCCCGTGCGTTTCCGAGCTATGGATGGCATCTTGGGATTTAGGGTGAGGGGACCCTTCCTAGGATGTTATGGAATGTGCTTACCAAGTTTGGAGTCATTTGAAGATCGTTCACCTAAGGGCTTGACTTAGCCAAGGAGCAGTGTCAGTGATTAAGCTCCCGAAGGCTATATCTCGTTCCACGAGTATGGGGATGAGACGAAACTTCCTGGAGGAGTGAGGAAGTCAAGAGAAAGAGTTAGGAATAGACGACGCCTCATTTGGAGTTCGGAAGAGTGAGAAAGGCCCATTGTGATTCTCTGGCAAAATGATGTCCAGTACTAGAACTTGGGTTTTTCTTTTTAAAGCATATATAAGGGGGGCAGAGGTGTCACAGCTCAGCCAGCCTCCCCCGTGCGTGAGCAACCTTTAGGGAGGACCTCAAGGGCCTGCCTAGGCACCTCATAGGAGTGTCCTAGGTATCCATACGAGTTAGGCGACTCTATGGACGACGTCGTGCCTGCGGGCCGCGTTGGGCTCACAACTTGTGCCGGAGGCTTGACATAGGAACTGATTATTCCCCGCGGGCTATCTTTATGGATGTTCAAGACCTCCATGCTGATTGAATTGTTACGGGCTGCCTTCATTGTGCCTTGGCACCCATAATCCCTGCGCGCCCAGGAGGGCCAAGCGAGTGTCAGTCGTGCAGGAGATGTGCGCAGATGAGTGTCAGCCTGTCACGGGCCGACTCCTGCTAAGCGGCAGCGGCACAAAAATAGCCCGTGCGGCGCTCGTAGTCCCACCTGACTACCAGCCAGCCTTTCTTTATCCCAGGTTTTCTTGGCACGACCCCATGCCTATGGTGAAGCTTGCCTCAGAGGCATAGCTTTTCTTGTGCCGCCCGTTTAATGTCAAGGCTTCAGCCTTGTCTTGCTATCATACCCTTGTGGCACATTTCATATGCTGGGACTCGTCTATGCGCACCCCTTGGGTTGGCTACGGACATGCACGTCCCTCGCCTGGCACTGAGCGTCGCTCCTGCGCGCACAGTCCTATCCTAAAGCTTGACACTTGCCTTGTGTCGTGCCCGAGTAGGGCAACTTCCAATCCTTGGCCTTTGTCAGGTGCGGTCCTCTTTCATGTGCCTATGGTTGTCCCATGGCATTGGCGAATATAGCCCTCGCAACTTACTTCCATCCCTCGTGGTGCAGCGTCACCCCACGACTGCACGTCTAGGCCAACAGACCCTTGCTTGCAAGGCTGAACCCAAGCCAAGCTCACAAGTCAATACACGAGGCTCTTGAGTGGTGCCTCGAGTATTCAATCGGCACGGAGGTCTTTAACATCCATAAAGATAGCTCGCGGGGCATAATCAGTTCCTATGTCAAGCCTCCGGCACAAGTTGTTCCCCCAACGAGGCCCGCAGGCACGACGCCGTCCATAGAGTCGCCTAACTCGTATGGATACCTAGGATACTCCTATGAGGTGCCTAGGCAGGCCCTTGAGGTCCTCCCTCAAGGATGATCACTTGGTGCGACTGGCCGACAGCACGCACGGGGGAGGCTGGCTGAGCTGTGACACCTCTGCACCCTTATATATGCTTTAAAAAGAAAAACCCAAGTTCTAGCACTGGACATAATTTTGCCAGAGAATCACAATGGGCCTTTCTCACTCTTCCGAACTCCAAATGAGGCGCCGTCTGTTCCTAACTCTTTATCTTGACTTCCTTCACTCCTCCATGAAGTTTCTTCTCATCCCCATACTCGTGGAACGAGATATAGCCTTCGGGAGCTTAATCACTGACACTGCTCCTTGGCTAAGTCAAGCCCTTAGGTGAACGATCTTCAAATGACCCCAAACATGGTAAGCACATTCCATAACATCCTAGGAAGGGTTCCCTCACCCTAAATCCCAAGATTCCATCCATAGCTCGGAAACGCACGGGACTGACACTCAGGCTCGCGCGTGGCCTCGTCCGCCGACGGCCCATGGGCTCATCCCAGATCCTTGCTAAACTTCCTTGGCACTCTTATAATATGTCATAGAGCATCTCTAGATGCTTATTGACTCTCGCCCATCGGAGCCCCTTTTCAATGCACGTCGCCCGCGCACGGCTGACACTGCCTGCGCGGCCGACCCTGCCAGCGTGCACGGCTGACACTCCCTGTGCGGCCCACCCTGCCTGCGCGCACGGCCGACACTGCCTGCGCGCGGCTGACACTCATCTGCGCCCGTCTCCTACACGACTGACACTCGCTTGGCCCTCCTGGGCGCGCAGGGGTTATGGGCGCCAAGGCACAATGAAGGCAGCCCGTAACATTCTCCCCCACTCAAGCTCGTCATCGTCCTCGATGACATAGACACGTTTACGCCAACCCGGAGTTTGCCCCCTCGGGGTCTCACATCTCCTTCCCTAGTCCTTTGGGTCTAAAACCCATCTCATCTCCTCTTAAAAATGGAGTCGTGCCCCATGCACTTCTCCTCCCTAGTTTCTCCCAAGCGTGCCTCTGCACCTCGCTTGGAAAGTGCCTCCGCACTTGCACCCTCTGGTGGCTAACTTTGTGGTGACCGCCTGTCATCCACACCATGTTCCTCACGGCCTTCATCAGATCAGGAACCTTTGTCTCCCATCTTGGTAATTCCTACATAGCACCCATTGGTGCGACTTCCACAGTCCAACTGCAACCTTTGCAGCCCCCCCCTTTTTTTTGACCGTTTACTTCAGAAGACAATCGTCCTTCAATTTTCACATGGCCCAACGCCTCTTCACTGGCGAACACTCCCCCACTAAAAGTGGAAGACACTTTTCGTTGTTTGTCAAGGTAGGCATCCCTCGATGTGGCAACCTTTGCCAACCATTTCCTCATGGTCCTTTGTCCGTTTTCCTCCGCAAGATCCCGCTATACCAACTGTATAAACAAATCGAGGCTCGACCCCATAAATCGAAGTTAACTTGCCCACACACTGGCACTAGCGGCATTTCAAACCCAATCTTGTCCCCTTTGACGTCTCACACGGCCCCTGCATGACCCACGCTCCACAGTGGTGTCTTTGGCACTTACATATTTTGCACCCTCTTGGCACTCGTCAAGTTCTTGGGACGTACTCGTAGTGGGTACTTCATTTCCTCAAAGTGGTAGCTTCGCCCATTCTGAACAACATCTTGGTTCTTAGATTGTCACTCCCTCGATAGATTCCCTACGATCCCGGTGTGCCTCAGCACTTGGTTCCATCTCTATGGTTCCCCGGTCGTTTGGTGTACCCCAGTACTCTCTGCTCTGGAAAGACTACATTATCAAACTTGAAAACCCATCCAATTCGAAGCTTAGCTAACGCCACTTTACCTCGGCCTCCTCACATTCGTGATTCAGCCCATTGCCTCCTCGGCTAACTCTTGTATCTCCCCACTCTGGTGGTTCGACACATTTCCACACATCTGCCTCCCCATGCTAAGTGGTTTGGCTCGCCTTCAGCATCGCTACCCTCCCCTGGCAGTTTGGCCCCATTCCATCTTTGCCTCCCTACAAAGTGGTCCATCATCCTTCAAGGATCTCCCCGCTTCACGCGGTTCGACTCCGTTCTCTTCCTGCTCCACGCAATTCCACATTCTAACCAACAATGCCTCTCCGTCTAGCGAGTCAGCTTGGTTTTTGTCTATGCGTCCCTACCTCTGTAGTGGCGCCCTTCTGAATTTGCCTCCCCATTAAAATGGTTTGGCCTTCTATTTCACAAACATGGTGGCTGCCTCCACCTCATTGTGACATTCAATCATCCCGCAAGGAATCCTGCTCTCAGGCCATTCCTTACGTTGTCGCGGCTCACTGGCACGCCTTGCTCTAACTCTGTAGAGCTCCAACTTTGTGGTGCTAGCTCGTCTCCCGTCGAACGTAGCACCCAATCCTGCAAGCGAAGCTTGCTCCATGTTGTAGGCACCAAGCCCACTTGTCCGACATGGTTTTTGAGGGTCTCACCTTCCATTCATTGCAACCCTTAAGATGGCTAGACGTCCGTCATCTTCCCCATAACGTCCAACCCTCGAAGGACACTTTCCAATGCCCTCAGGCAATACTCAAGTCTATCCATCCTGGAAAGACACTCAACTGATGCGTCCGTCGCATCCACTGTAGGATCTCCACGATCAAATCCCAAAGTTTATAGTCCATGGCTCGTAGCTCTACACAACATGGTTGCTCAACCTGGCAAACATGGCCTTTTTCCTGACCACCCGACTCATCGACATGTCCCTCTAGTCAACAGGAGCCTAGACTGTTTGAAAGAAAAATTATATTTCCTATTTCCCCTCTTCAAAATGGCCAACAACTCTTACTTGTTGCATCACACGACTAGACATTTTGAACCGACAAGTTTCTGATGCAAGTGAACCCTCTGGAACACTCGTTACCTTCACTTGACATTCTAGCCAAGTCTATGCCTTCCTCAGCAAAGCTGCTAGCCCACTGCTAACAGAGTTTCTAACTAACTGATGGATCATCACAATCAAGAACATTTGAGCTTCAGCTATCCGTTTGTCCAATCTTGTAATAAGATCCCAACAGTATAGCACGTTGGTGCACTAAGACGACCATCCTCTGATGGCGCAAAAGCCAACCAAACATGCCTCAATGGAATCCCTCTGAAAACAGCATCCACTACACGGAAGACATCCCCTGAAGATACTTCAATCAAACTAGGATGCCCCAAAATCAACTCCCAAAACACAGATGATGGCGGAAACAACGGCTGTGAAATGGCCTGATCCTGAAAGTCGTAGTTCATGGCTGACAAAGCAAATTTTAGCCAAAATACGCGCAACCAATCCCTTGTAACCAGTAGTATCGGGTTCACCCATTCGACTGGCACGAAGAATATCATTCCTGATTTGATGTGATCTCTGCACTGACATTCAACTAATGCTCTTAAAAAAAATTTAGCTCATGGGAGCTGTGAACATAACGGTGGCTTCACTCGTCTTTCTGACCCTGGCCATATCAACCTTCGCAAATGGCTTCATTTCAAACCGCACTGCAATCCACTATTGCCAATATCAATCACACGTGATATCAACTCAGCATTACAATGCTCACCCTTCGCTCTGATACCAACTGTCACGGCCCGACTCCTCCTAAGCGGCAGCAGCACAAAAATAGCCCGTGCGGCGCTCGTAGTCCCACCTGACTACAAGCCAGCCTTTCCTCATCCCAGGTTTTCTTGGCACGACCCCATGCCTATGGTGAAGCTTGCCTCAGAGGCTTAACTTTCCTTGTGCCGCCCGTTTGATGTCAAGGCTTCAGCCTTGTCTTGCTATCATACCCTTGTGGCACATTTCATATGCTGGGACTCGTCTATGCGCACCCCTTGGGTTGGCTACGGACATGCACGTCCCTCGCCTGGCACTGAGCGTCGCTCCTGCGCGCACAGTCCTATCCTCAAGCTTGACACTTGCCTTGTGTCGTGCCCGAGTAGGGCAACTTCCAATCCTTGGCCTTTGTCAGGTGCGGTCCTCTTTCATGTGCCTATGGTTGTCCCATGGCATTGGCGAATATAGCCCTCGCAACTTACTTCCATCCCTCGTGGTGCAGCGTCACCCCACGACTGCACGTCTAGGCCAACGGACCCTTGCTTGCAAGGCTGAACCCAAGCCAAGCTCACAAATCAAGACACGAGCCTCTTGAGTGGTGCCTCGAGTATTCAATCGGAACGGAGGTCTTTAACATCCATAAAGATAGCCCGCGGGGCATAATCAAGTTCCTATGTCAAGCCTCCGGCACAAGTTGTGCGCCCAACGCGGCCCGCAGGCACGACGCCGTCCATAGAGTCGCCTAACTCGTATGGATACCTAGGACACTCCTATGCTTGAGGTCCTCCCTAAAGGTTGCTCACTTGGTGCGACTGGCCGACAGCACGCACGGGGGAGGCTGGCTGAGATGTGACACCTCTGCCCCCCTTATATATGCTTTAAAAAGAAAAACCCAAGTTCTAGCACTGGACATCATTTTGCCAGAGAATCACAATGGGCCTTTCTCACTCTTCCGAACTCCAAATGAGGCGCCGTCTATTCCTAACTCTTTCTCTTGACTTCCTCACTCCTCCAGGAAGTTTCGTCTCATCCCCATACTCGTGGAACGAGATATAGCCTTCGGGAGCTTAATCACTGACACTGCTCCTTGGCTAAGTCAAGCCCTTAGGTGAACGGTCTTCAAATGACGCCAAACTTGGTAAGCACATTCCATAACATCCTAGTAAGGGTCCCCCCACCCTAAATCCCAAGATTCCATCCATAGCTCGGAAACGCACGGGACTGACACTCAGGCTCGCGCGTGGCCTCGTCCGCCGACGGCCCATGGGCTCATCCCAGATCCTTGCTAAACTTCCTTGGCACTCTTATAATATGCCATAGAGCATCTCTAGATGCTTATTGACTCTCGCCCATCGGAGCCCCTTTTCAATGCACATCGCCCGCGCACGGCTGACACTGCCTGCGCGGCCGACCCTGCCTGCGCGCACGGCTGACACTCCCTGCGCGGCCGATCCTGCCTGCGCGCACGGCCGACACTGCCTGCGCGCGGCTGACACACATCTGCGCCCATCTCCTATACGACTGACACTCGCTAGGCCCTCCTGGGCACGTAGGGGTTATGGGCGCCAAGGCACAACGAAGGCAGCCTGTAACATTCTCCCCCATTCAAGCTCGTCATCGTCCTCGATGACATAGACACGTCCACGCCAACCCAGAGTTTGCCCCCTCGGGGTCTCACATCTCCTTCCCTAGTCCTTTGGGTCTAAAACCCATCTCATCTCCTCTTAAATATGGAGTCGTGCCCCATGCACTTCTCCTCCCTAGTTTCTCCCAAGCGTGCCTTTGCACCTCGCTTGGAAAGTGCCTCCGCACTTGCACCCTCTGGTGGCTAACTTTGTGGTGACCGCCTGTCATCCACACCATGTTCCTCACGGCCTTCATCAGATCAGGAACCTTTGTCTCCCATCTTGGTAATTCCTACATAGCACCCATTGGTGCGACTTCCACAGTCTAACATCATTTGCAGCCCCCCCCCCCCCCCTTTTTTTTTTACCGTTTACTTCAGAAGACAAGCGTCCTTCGAGGGTTGGACTTTATGGGGAAGTTGACGGATGCCTAGCCATCTTAAGGGTTGCAATGAATGGAAGGTGAGACCCTCAAAAACCATGTCGGATAAGTGGGCTTGGTGCCTACAACATGGAGCAAGCTTGGCTTGCAGTATTCAGTGAGGCGTGCCAGTGAGCCGCGACAACGTAAGGAATGGCCTCAGAGCAGGATTCCTTGCGGGATGATTGAATGTCACAACGAGGTGGAGGCAGCCACCGTGTTTGTGAAATGGAAGGCCAAACCATTTTAAAGGGGAGGCAAAATCAGAAGGGAGCCACTACAGAGGTAGGGACGCATGGACAAAAACCAAGCTGAACCGCTAGACGGAGAGGCATTGTTGGTTAGAATGTGGAATTGCGTGGAGCAGGAAGAGGACGGAGTCGAAGCTAGAATTAGGCCAAACTGCGAGGGCAGGGCGGTGATGCTGAAGGCGAGCCGAACCACTTAGCGTGGGGAGGCAGATGTGTAGAAATGTGTCGAACCACCAGAGTGGGGAGATACAAGAGTTAGTCGAGGAGGCAATGGGCTGAATCACGGATGTGAGGAGGCCAAGGTAAAGTGGGGTTAGCTAAGCTTCGGATTGGATTGGGTTTCCAAGTGCGAGAATGTAGTGTTTCCAGAGCAGAGAGTACTAGGGTACACCAAGCAATCGGGGAACCATAAATATGGAACCAAGTACTGGGGTACACCGAGAGCGTAAGGGATCTGTCGAGGGAGTGACAATCTAAGAACCAAGATGTTGTTCAGAATGGGTGAAGCTACCACTTTGAGGAAATGAAGTACTCACCACGAGTACGTCCCAAGAACTTGACGAGTGCCGAGAGGGTGCAAAGTATGTAAGTGCCAAAGACACCACTGTGGAGCGTGGGTCATGCAGGGGCCGTGTTAGACGTCAAAGGGGACAAGATTGGATTTGAAAAGCCGGTAGTGTCAGTGTGTGGGCAAGTTAACTTCAATTTATGGGGTCGAGCCTTGATTTGTTTATACAGATGGTATAAGCGGGATCTTGCGGAGGAAAACGGACAAAGGACCATGAGGAAATGGTTGGCAAAGGTTGCCACATCGAGGGATGCCTATCTTGAAAAATAAGGAAAAGTGTCTTCCACTTTTAGTGGGGGAGTATTCGCCTATGAAGAGGCGTTGGGCCATGTGAAAATTGAAGGACGATTGTCTTCCGAAGTAAACGGTAAGAAGGACCTGCAAAGGTCGCGGTGAGACTATGGAAGTCGCACCAATGGGTGCTATGGTGAAATTACCAAGATGGGAGACAAAGGTTCCTGATCTGATAAAGGCCGTGAGGAACATGGTGTGGATGACAGGCGGTCACCACAAAGTTATCCACCAGAGGGTGCAAGTGCGGAGGCACTTTCCAAGCAGGGTGCAGAGGCACGCTTGGGAGAAACTAGGGAGGAGAAGTGCATGGGGCACGACTCCATTTTTAAGAGGAGATGAGATGGGTTTTAGACCCAAAGGACTAGGGAAGGAGATGTGAGACCACGAGGGGGCAAACTCCGGGTTGGCGTGGACGTGTCTATGTCATCGAGGACGATGACGAGCTTCAGTGGGGGAGAATGTTACGGGCTGCCTTCGTTGTGCCTTGGCACCCATAACCCCTGCGCGCCCAGGAGGGCCAAGCGAGTGTCAGTCGTGCAGGAGATGTGCGCAGATGAGTGTCAGCCGCGCGCAGGCAGTGTCGGCCATGCGCGCAGGCAGGGTCGACCGCGCAGGCAGTGTCAGCCGTGCGCGCAGGCAGGGTCGGCCGCGCCGGCAGTGTATGCCGTGCGCGGGCGACGTGCATTGAAGAGGGGCTCCGACGGACGAGAGTCAATAAGCATCTAGAGATGCTCTATGGTATATTATAAGAGTGCCAAGGAAGTTTAGCAAGGATCTGGGATGAACCCATGGGCCGTCGGCGGGCGAGGCCACGCGCGAGCCTGAGTGTCAGTCCCGTGCGTTTCCGAGCTATGGATGGAATCTTGGGATTTAGGGTGAGAGGACACTTCCTAGGATGTTATGGAATGTGCTTACCAAGTTGGACCTCAAGGGACTGCCTAGGCACCTCATAGGAGTGTCCTAGGTATCCATATGAGTTAGGGGACTCTATGGACGGCGTCGTGCTTGCGGGCCGCGTTGGGCGCACAACATGTGCCGGAGGCTTGACGTGGAACTGATTATGCCCTGCGGGCTATCTTTATGGATGTTAAAGACCTCCGTGCCGATTGAATACTCGAGGCACCACTCAAGAGCCTCGTGTATTGACTTGTGAGCTTGGCTTGGGTTCAGCCTTGCAAGCAAGGGTCCGTTGGCCTAGACGTGCAGTCATGGGGTGACGCTGCACCACGAGGGATGGAAGTAAGTTGCGATGGGCTATATTCGCCAATGCCATGGGACAACCATAGGCACATGAAAGAGGACCGCACCTGACAAAGGCCAAGGATTGGAAGTTGCCCTACTCGGGCACGACACAAGGCAAGTGTCAAGCTTGAGGATAGGACTGTGCACGCAGGAGCGACGCTCAGTGCCAGGCGAGGGACGTGCATGTCCGTAGCCAACCCAAGGGGTGCGCATAGACGAGACCCAGCATATGAAATGTGCCACAAGAGTATGATAGCAAGACAAGGGTGAAGCCTTGACATCAAACGGGCGGCACAAGGAAAGCTAAGCCTCTGAGGAAAGCTTCACCATAGGCATGGGGTCGTGCCAAGAAAACCTGGGATAAGGAAAGGCTGGCTTGTAGTCAGGTGGGACTACGAGCGCCGTACGGGCTATTTTTGTGCCGCTGCCGCTTAGGAGGAGTCGGCCCATGACAGTTGGTATCAGAGCGAAGGGTGAGCATTGTGATGCTGAGTTGATATCACGTGTGATTGATATTGGCAATAGTGTATTGCAGTGCGGTTTGAAATGAATCCATTGGCGAAGGTTGATCTGGCCAGGGTCAGAAAGACGAGTGAAGCCACGATTATGTTCAGAGCTCCCATGAGCTAAATTGTTTTTAAGAGCATTAGTTGAATGTCAGTGCAGAGATCACATCAAAGCAGGAATGATATTCTTCGTGCCAGTCGAATGGGTGAACCCTATACTACTGGTTACAAGGGATTGGTTGCGCGTATTATGGCTAAAATTTGCTTTGTCAGCCATGAACTACGACTTTCAGGATCAGGCCATTTCACAGCCGTTGTTTCCGCCATCGTCTGTGTTTTGGGAGTTGATTTTGGGGCATCCTAGTTTGATTGAAGTATCTTCAGGGGATGTCTTCCGTGCAGTGGATGCTGTTTTCAGAGGGATTCCATTGAGGCATGTTTGGTTGGCTTTTGCGCCATCAGAGGATGGTCGTCTTAGTGCACCAGCGTGCTATACTGTTGGGATCTTATTACAAGATTGGACAAACGGATAGCTAAAGCTCAAATGTTCTTGATTGTGATGATCCATCAGTTAGTTAGAAACTCTGTTAGCAGTGGGCTAGCAGCTTTGCTGAGCAAGGCATAGACTTGGCCAGAATGTCAAGTGAAGGTAGCGAGCGTTCCAGAGGGTTCACTTGCATCAGAAACTTGTCGGTTCAAAATGTCTGGTCGTGTGATGCAACAAGTAAGAGTTGTTGGCCATTTTGAAGAGGGGAAATAGGAAATATAATTTTTCTTTCAAACAGTCTAGGCTCCCGTTGAGGAGAGGGACATGTCGATGAGTCGGGTGGTCAGGAAAAAGGCCATGTTTGCCAGGTTGAGCAACCATGTTGTGGAGAGCTACGAGCCATGGACTATAAACTTTGGGATTTGATCGTGGAGATCCTACAGTGGATGCGACGGACGCATCAGTTGAGTGTCTTTCCAGGATGGATAGACTTGAGTATTGCCTGAGGGCATTGGAAAGCGTCCTTCGAGGGTTGGACGTTATGGGGAAGATGACGGACGCCTAGCCATCTTAAAGGTTGCAATGAATGGAAGGTGAGACCCTCAAAAACCATGTCGGACAAGTGGGCTTGGTGCCTACAACATGGAGCAAGCTTCGCTTGCAGGATTGGGTGCTACGTTCGACGGGAGACGAGCTAGCACCACAAAGTTGGAGCTCTACAGAGTTAGAGCAAGGCGTGCCAGTGAGCCGCGACAACGTAAGGAATGGCCTGAGAGCAGGATTCCTTGCGGGATGATTGAATGTCACAATGAGGTGGAGGCAGCCACCATGTTAGTGAAATAGAAGGCCAAACAATTTTAATGGGGAGGCAAATTCAGAAGGGCGCCACTACAGAGGTAGGGACGCATAGACAAAAACCAAGCTGACCCGCTAGACGGAGAGGCATTGTTGGTTAGAATGTGGAATTGCGTGGAGCAGGAAGAGGACGGAGTCGAACCGCGTGAAGCGGGGAGATCCTTGAAGGATGATGGACCACTTTGTAGGGAGGCAAAGATGAAATGGGGCCAAACTGCCAGGGCAGGGCGGCGATGCTGAAGGCGAGCCAAACCACTTAGCGTGGAGAGGCAGATGTGTGGAAATGTGTCGAACCACCAGAGTGGGGAGATACAAGAGTTAGCCGAGGAGGCAATGGGCTGAATCACGAATGTGAGGAGGCTGAGGTAAAGTGGGGTTAGCTAAGCTTCGAATTGGATGGGTTTCCAAGTTTGAGAATGTAGTCTTCCCAGAGCAGAGAGTACTGGGGTAAACCAAACGACCGGGGAGCCACAGAGATGAAACCAAGTGCTGAGGCACACCGGGATCATAGGGAATCTGTCGAGGGAGTGATAATCTAAGAACCAAGATGTTGTTCAGAATGGGCGAAGCTACCACTTTGAGGAAATGAAGTACGCACCACGAGTACGTCCCAAGAACTTGACGAGTGCCAAGAGGGTGCAAAATATGTAAGTGCCAAAGACACCACTGTGGAGCGTGGGTCATGCAGGGGTCGTGTGAGACGTCAAAGGGGACAAGATTGGGTTTGAAATGCCGCTAGTGCCAGTGTGTGGGAGAGTTAACTTCGATTTATGGGGTCGAGCCTCGATTTGTTTATACAGCTGGTATAGCGGGATCTTGCGGAGGAAAACGGACAAAGGACCATGAGGAAATGGTTGGCAAAGGTTGCCACATCGAGGGATGCCTACCTTGACAAACAAGGAAAAGTGTCTTCCACTTTTAGTGGGGGAGTATTCGCCTATGAAGAGGCGTTGGGCCATGTGAAAATTGAAGGATGATTGTCTTCCGAAGTAAACGGTAAGAAGGGGCTGCAAAGGTTGCAGTTGGACTGTGGAAGTCGCACCAATGGGTGCTATGTAGGAATTACCAGGATGGGAGACAAAAGTTCCTAATCTGATGAAGGCCGTGAGGAACATGGTGTGGATGACAGGCGGTCACCACAAAGTTAGCTACCAGAGGGTGCAAGTGCGGAGGCACTTTCCAAGCGAGGTGCAGAGGCACGCTTGGGAGAAACTAGGGAAGAGAAGTGCATGGGGCACGACTCCATTTTTAAGAGGAGATGAGATGGGTTTTAGACCCAAAGGACTAGGGAAGGAGATGTGAGACCCCGAGGGGGCAAACTCCGGGTTGGCGTGGACGTGTCTATGTCATCGAGGACGATGACGAGCTTGAGTGGGCGAGAATGTTACGGGCTGCCTTCGTTGTGCCTTGGCGCCCATAACCCCTGCGCGCCCAGGAGGGCCAAGCGAGTGTCAGTCGTGCAGGAGACGGGCGTAGATGAGTGTCAGCCGCGCGCAGGCAGTGTCGGCCGTGCGCGCAGGCAGGGTCGGCCGCGCAGGCAGTGTCAGCCGTGCGCGCAGGCAGGGTCGGCCGCGCAGGCAGTGTCAGCCGTGCGCGGGCGACGTGCATGGAAAAGGGGCTCCGACGGGCGAGAGTCAATAAGCATCTAGAGATGCTCTATGGCATATTATAAGAGTGCCAAGGATGTTTAGCAAGGATCTGGGATGAGCCCATGGGCTGTCGGCGGACGAGGCCACGCGCGAGCCTGAGTGTCAGTTCCGTGCGTTTCCGAGCTATGGATGGAATCTTGGGATTTCGGGTGCGAGGACCCTTCCTAGGATGTTATGGAATGTGCTTACCAAGTTTGGCGTAATTTGAAGATCGTTCACCTAAGGGCTTGACTTAGCCAAGGAGCAGTGTCAGTGAGAAAGCTCCCGAAGGCTATATCTCGTTCCACGAGTATGGTGATGAGACGAAACTTCATGGAGGAGTGAAGGAAGTCAAGAGAAAGAGTTAGGAATAGACGGCGCCTCATTTGGAGTTCGGAAGAGTGAGAAAGGCCCATTGTGATTCTCTGGCAAAATGATGTCCAGTGCTAGAACTTGGGTTTTTCTTTGTAAAGCATATATAAGGGGGGCAGAGGTGTCACAGCTAACTTTATGGATGTTAAAGACCTCCGTGCCGATTGGGTACTCGAGGCACCACTCAAGAGCCTCGTGTATTGACTTGTGAGCTTGGCTTGGGTTCAGCCTTGTAAGCAAGGGTCCGTTGGCCTAGACGTGCAGTCGTGGGGTGACGCTGCACCACGAGAGATGGAAGTAAGTTGCGAGGGCTATGTTTGCCAATGCCATGGGACAACCATAGGCACATGAAAGAGGACCGCACCTGACAAAGGCCAAGGATTGGAAGTTGCCCTACTCAGGCACGACACAAGGCAAGTGTCAAGCTTGAGGATAGAACTGTGCGCGCAGGAGCGACGCTCAGTGCCAGGCGAGGGACATGCATGTCCGTAGCCAACCCAAGGGGTGCGCATAGACGAGACCCCGCATATGAAATGCGCCACAAGGGTATGATAGCTAGACAAGGCTGAAGCCTTGACACCAAACGGGCGGCACAAGGAAAGCTAAGCCTCTGGAGGGTGCAAGTGCGGAGGCACTTTCCAAGCAGGGTGCAGAGGCACGCTTGGGAGAAACTAGGGAGGAGAAGTGCATGGGGCACGACTCCATTTTTAAGAGGAGATGAGATGGGTTTTAGACCCAAAGGACTAGGGAAGGAGATGTGAGACCACGAGGGGGCAAACTCCGGGTTGGCGTGGACGTGTCTATGTCATCGAGGACGATGAC
This sequence comes from Lycium barbarum, assembly GCF_019175385.1. Lineage (NCBI taxonomy): Eukaryota > Viridiplantae > Streptophyta > Magnoliopsida > Solanales > Solanaceae > Lycium > Lycium barbarum. The sequence continues at coordinate 26,789,291 of NC_083344.1, read as the reverse complement.
GAGCTTCAGTGGGGGAGAATGTTACGGGCTGCCTTCGTTGTGCCTTGGCACCCATAACCCCTGCGCGCCCAGGAGGGCCAAGCGAGTGTCAGTCGTGCAGGAGATGTGCGCAGATGAGTGTCAGCCGCGCGCAGGCAGTGTCGGCCATGCGCGCAGGCAGGGTCGACCGCGCAGGCAGTGTCAGCCGTGCGCGCAGGCAGGGTCAGCCGCGCCAGCAGTGTATGCCGTGCGCGGGCGACGTGCATTGAAGAGGGGCTCCGACGGACGAGAGTCAATAAGTATCTCGAGATGATCTATGGTATATTATAAGAGTGCCAAGGAAGTTTAGCAAGGATCTGGGATGAACCCATGGGCCGTCGGCGGGCGAGGCCACGCGCAAGCCTGAGTGTCAGTCCCGTGCATTTCCGAGCTATGGATGGAATCTTGGGATTTAGGGTGAGAGGACACTTCCTAGGATGTTATGGAATGTGCTTACCAAGTTGGACCTCAAGGGACTGCCTAGGCACCTCATAGGAGTGTCCTAGGTATCCATATCAGTTAGGGGACTCTATGGACGGCGTCGTGCTTGCGGGCCGCGTTGGGCGCACAACATGTGCCGGAGGCTTGACGTGGAACTGATTATGCCCCACGGGCTATCTTTATGGATGTTAAAGACCTCCGTGCCGATTGAATACTCGAGGCACCACTCAAAAGCCTCGTGTATTGACTTGTGAGCTTGGCTTGGGTTCAGCCTTGCAAGCAAGGGTCCGTTGGCCTAGACGTGCAGTCATGGGGTGACGCTGCACCACGAGGGATGGAAGTAAGTTGCGAGGGCTATATTCGCCAATGCCATGGGACAACCATAGGCACATGAAAGAGGACCGCACCTGACAAAGGCCAAGGATTGGAAGTTGCCCTACTCGGGCACGACACAAGGCAAGTGTCAAGCTTGAGGATAGGACTGTGCGCGCAGGAGCGACGCTCAGTGCCAGGCGAGGGACGTGCATGTCCGTAGCCAACCCAAGGGGTGCGCATAGACGAGTCCCATCATATGAAATGTGCCACAAGGGTATGATAGCAAGACAAGGCTGAAGCCTTGACATTAAACGGGCGGCACAAGAAAAGCTATGCCTCTGAGGCAAGCTTCACCATAGGCATGGGGTCGTGCCAAGAAAACCTGGGATAAAGAAAGGCTGGCTGGTAGTCAGGTGGGACTACGAGCGCCGCACGGGCTATTTTTGTGCCGCTGCCGCTTAGCAGGAGTCGGCCCATGACAGTTGGTATCAGAGCGAAGGGTGAGCATTGTGATGCTGAGTTGATATCACGTGTGATTGATATTGGCAATAGTGTATTGCAGTGCGGTTTGAAATGAATCCATTGGCGAAGGTTGATTTGGCCAGGGTCAGAAAGACGAGTGAAGCCACGATTATGTTCACAGCTCCCATGAGCTAAATTTTTTTTTAGAGCATTAGTTGAATGTCAGTGCAGAGATCACATCAAAGCAGGAATGATATTCTTCGTGCCAGTCGAATGGGTGAACCCTATACTACTGGTTACAAGGGATTGGTTGCGCGTATTATGGCTAAAATTAGCTTTGTCAGCCATGAACTACGACTTTCAGGATCAGGCCATTTCACAGCTGTTGTTTCCGCCATCGTCTGTGTTTTGGGCGTTGATTTTGGGGCATCCTAGTTTGATTGAAGTATCTTCAGGGGATGTCTTCTGTGCAGTGGATGCTGTTTTCAGAGGGATTCCATTGAGGCATGTTTGGTTGGCTTTTGCGCCATCAGAGGATGGTCGTCTTAGTGCACCAGCGTGCTATACTGTTGGGATCTTATTACAAGATTGGACAAACGGATAGCTGAAGCTCAAATGTTCTTGATTGTGATGATCCATTAGTTAGTTAGAAACTCTGTTAGCAGTGGGCTAGCAGCTTTGCTGAGCAAGGCATAGATTTGGCCAGAATGTCAAGTGAAGGTAGCGAGCGTTCCAGAGGGTTCACTTGCATCAGAAACTTGTCGGTTCAAAATGTCTGGTCGTGTGATGCAACAAGAAAGAGTTGCTGGCCATTTTGAAGAGGGGAAATAGGAAATATAATTTTTCTTTCAAACAGTCTAGGCTCCCGTTGAGGAGAGGGACATGTCGATGAGTCGGGTAGTCAGGAAAAAGGCCATGTTTGCCAGGTTGAGCAACCATGTTGTGGAGAGCTTGACGAGTGCCAAGAGGGTGCAAAATATGTAAGTGCCAAAGACACCACTGTGGAGCGTGGGTCATGCAGGGGCCGTGTGAGACGTCAAAGGGGACAAGATTGGGTTTGAAATGTCGCTAGTGCCAGTGTGTGGGCAAGTTAACTTCGATTTGTTTATACAGTTGGTATAGCGGGATCTTGCGGAGGAAAACGGACAAAGGACCATGAGGAAATGGTTGGCAAAGGTTGCCACATCGAGGGATGCCTACATCGACAACAACGAAAAGTGTCTTCCACTTTTAGTGGGGGAGTGTTCGCCTGTGAAGAGGCGTTGGGCCATGTGAAAATTGAAGGACGATTGTCTTCTGAAGTAAACGGTAAAATTTTTGTGTCGCTGCCGCCAAGGAAGTTTAGCAAGGATCTGGGATGAACCCATGGGTCGTCGGCGAGCGAGGCCACGCGCGAGCCTGAGTGTCAGTCCCGTGCGTTTCCGAGCTATGGATGGAATCTTGGGATTTAGGGTGAGAGAACACTTCCTAGGATGTTATGGAATGTGCTTACCAAGTTGGACCTCAAGGGACCGCCTAGGCACCTCATAGGAGTGTCCTAGGTATCCATACGAGTTAGGGGACTCTATGGACGGCGTCGTGCCTGCGGCCGCGTTGGGTGCACAACATGTGCTGGAGGCTTGACGTAGGAACTGATTATGCCCCGCGGGCTATCTTTATGGATGTTCAAGACCTCCGTGCTGATTGAATTGTTACGGGCTGCCTTCATTGTGCCTTGGCACCCATAATCCCTGCGCGCCCAGGAGGGCCAAGCGAGTGTCAGTCGTGCAGGAGATGTGCGCAGATGAGTGTCAGCCTGTCACGGGCCGACTCCTGCTAAGCGGCAGCGGCACAAAAATAGCCCGTGCGGCGCTCGTAGTCCCACCTGACTACCAGCCAGCCTTTCTTTATCCCAGGTTTTCTTGGCACGACCCCATGCCTATGGTGAAGCTTGCCTCAGAGGCATAGCTTTTCTTGTGCCGCCCGTTTAATGTCAAGGCTTCAGCCTTGTCTTGCTATCATACCCTTGTGGCACATTTCATATGCTGGGACTCGTCTAGGCGCACCCCTTGGGTTGGCTACGGACATGCACGTCCCTCGCCTGGCACTGAGCGTCGCTCCTGCGCGCACAGTCCTATCCTCAAGCTTGACACTTGCCTTGTGTCGTGCTCGAGTAGGGCAACTTCCAATCCTTGGCCTTTGTCAGGTGCGGTCCTCTTTCATGTGCCTATGGTTGTCCCATGGCATTGGCGAATATAGCCCTCGCAACTTACTTCCATCCCTCGTGGTGCAGCGTCACCCCACGACTGCACGTCTAGGCCAACGGACCCTTGCTTGCAAGGCTGAACCCAAGCCAAGCTCACAAGTCAATACACGAGGCTCTTGAGTGGTGCCTCGAGTATTCAATCGGCACGGAGGTCTTTAACATCCATAAAGATAGCTCGCGGGGCATAATCAGTTCCTATGTCAAGCCTCCGGCACAAGTTGTGCCCCCAACGAGGCCCGCAGGCACGACGCCGTCCATAGAGTCGCCTAACTCGTATGGATACCTAGGATACTCCTATGAGGTGCCTAGGCAGGCCCTTGAGGTCCTCCCTCAAGGTTGATCACTTGGTGCGACTGGCCGACAGCACGCACGGGGGAGGCTGGCTGAGCTGTGACACCTCTGCACGGAAGACATCCCCTGAAGATACTTCAATCAAACTAGGATGCCCCAAAATCAACTCCCAAAACACAGATGATGGCGGAAACAACGGCTGTGAAATGGCCTGATCCTCAAAGTCGTAGTTCATGGCTGACAAAGCAAATTTTAGCCAAAATACGCGCAACCAATCCCTTGTAACCAGTAGTATCGGGTTCACCCATTCGACTGGCACGAAGAACATCATTCCTGATTTGATGTGATCTCTGCACTGACATTCAACTAATGCTCTTAAAAAAAATTTAGCTCATGGGAGCTGTGAACATAACGGTGGCTTCACTCGTCTTTCTGACCCTGGCTAGATCAACCTTCGCCAATTGCTTCATTTCAAACCGCACTGCAATCCACTATTGCCAATATCAATCACACGTGATATCAACTCAGCATCACAATGCTCACCCTTCGCTCTGATACCAACTGTCACGACCCGACTCCTCCTAAGCGGCAGTGGCACAAAAATAGCCCGTGCGGCGCTCGTAGTCCCACCTGACTACAAGCCAGCCTTTCCTCATCCCAGGTTTTCTTGGCACGACCCCATGCCTATGGTGAAGCTTGCCTCAGAGGCTTAACTTTCCTTGTGCCGCCCGTTTGATGTCAAGGCTTCAGCCTTGTCTTGCTATCATACCCTTGAGGCACATTTCATATGCTGGGACTCGTCTATGCGCACCCCTTGGGTTGGCTACGGACATGCACGTCCCTCGCCTGGCACTGAGCGTCGCTCCTGCGCGCACAGTCCTATCCTCAAGCTTGACACTTGCCTTGTGTCGTGCCCGAGTAGGGCAACTTCCAATCCTTGGCCTTTGTCAGGTGCGGTCCTCTTTCATGTGCCTATGGTTGTCCCATGGCATTGGCGAATATAGCCCTCGCAACTTACTTCCATCCCTCGTGGTGTAGCGTCACCCCACGACTGCACGTCTAGGCCAACGGACCCTTGCTTGCAAGGCTGAACCCAAGCCAAGCTCACAAATCAAGACACGAGGCTCTTGAGTGGTGCCTCGAGTATTCAATCGGAACGGAGGTCTTTAACATCCATAAAGATAGCCCGCGGGGCATAATCAGTTCCTATGTCAAGCCTCCGGCACAAGTTGTGCGCCCAACCCGGCCCGCAGGCACGACGTCGTCCATAGAGTCGCCTAACTCGTATGGATACCTAGGACACTCCTATGCTTGAGGTCCTCCCTAAAGGTTGCTCACTTGGTGCGACTGGCCGACAGCACGCACGGGGGAGGCTGGCTGAGATGTGACACCTCTGCCCCCCTTATATATGCTTTAAAAAGAAAAACCCAAGTTCTAGCACTGGACATCATTTTGCCAGAGAATCACAATGGGCCTTTCTCACTCTTCCGAACTCCAAATGAGGCGCCGTCTATTCCTAACTCTTTCTCTTGACTTCCTCACTCCTCCAGGAAGTTTCGTCTCATCCCCATACTCGTGGAACGAGATATAGCCTTCGGGAGCTTAATCACTGACACTGCTCCTTGGCTAAGTCAAGCCCTTAGGTGAACGATCTTCAAATGACGCCAAACTTGGTAAGCACATTCCATAACATCCTAGTAAGGGTCCCCCCACCCTAAATCCCAAGATTCCATCCATAGCTCGGAAACGCACGGGACTGACACTCAGGCTCGCGCGTGGCCTCGTCCGCCGACGGCCCATGGGCTCGTCCCAGATCCTTGCTAAACTTCCTTGGCACTCTTACAATATGCCATAGATCATCTCCAGATGCTTATTGACTCTCGCCCATCGGAGCCCCTTTTCAATGCACGTCGCCCGCGCACGGCTGACACTGCCTGCGCGGCCGACCCTGCCTGCGCGCACGGCTGACACTCCCTGCGCGGCCGACCCTGCTTGCGCGCACGGCCGACACTGCCTGCGCGCGGCTGACACACATCTGCGCCCATCGCCTACACGACTGACACTCGCTAGGCCCTCCTGGGCGCGCAGGGGTTATGGGCGCCAAGGCACAACGAAGGCAGCCTGTAACATTCTCCCCCATTCAAGCTCGTCATCGTCCTCGATGACATAGACACGTCCACGCCAACCCAGAGTTTGCCCCCTCGGGGTCTCACATCTCCTTCCCCAGTCCTTTGGGTCTAAAACCCATCTCATCTCCTCTTAAAAATGGAGTCGTGCCCCATGCACTTCTCCTCCCTAGTTTCTACCAAGCGTGCCTCTCCACCTCGCTTGGAAAGTGCCTCCGCACTTGCACCCTCTGGTGGCTAACTTTGTGGTGACCACTTGTCATCCACACCATGTTCCTCACGGCCTTCATCAGATCAGGAACCTTTGTCTCCCATCTTGGTAATTCCTACATAGCACCCATTGGTGCGACTTCCACTGTCCAACTGCAACCTTTGCAGCCCCCCCTTTTTTTTTACCGTTTACTTCAGAAGACAATCGTCATTCAATTTGCACATGGCCCAACGCCTCTTAACAGGCGAACACTCCCCCACTAAAAGTGGAAGACACTTTTCATTGTTTGTCAAGGTAGGCATCCCTCGATGTGGCAACCTTTGCCAACCATTTCCTCATGGTCCTTTGTCCGTTTTCCTCCGCAAGATCCCGCTATAACAACTGTATAAACAAATCGAGGCTCGACCCCATAAATCGAAGTTAACTTGCCCACACACTGGCACTAGCGGCATTTCAAACCCAATCTTGTCCCCTTTGACGTCTCACACGGCCCCTGCATGACCCACGCACCACAGTGGTGTCTTTGGCACTTACATATTTTGCACCCTCTTGGCACTCGTCAAATTCTTGGGACGTACTCGTGGTGGGTACTTCATTTCCTCAAAGTGGTAGCTTCGCCCATTCTGAACAACATCTTGGTTCTTAGATTGTCACTCCCTCGACAGATTCCCTACGATCCCGGTGTGCCTCAGCACTTGGTTCCATCTCTGTGGTTCCCCGGTCGTTTGGTGTACCCCAGTACTCTCTGCTCTGGAAAGACTACATTATCAAACTTGGAAACCCATCCAATTCGAAGCTTAGCTAACCCCACTTTACCTCGGCCTCCTCACATTCGTGATTCAGCCCATTGCCTCCTCGGCTAACTCTTGTATCTCCCCACTCTGGTGGTTCAAAACATTTCCACATATCTGCCTCCCCATGCTAAGTGGTTTGGCTCGCCTTCAGCATCGCCGCCCTGCCCTGGCAGTTTGGCCCAATTCCATCTTTGCCTCTTTACAAAATGGTCCATCATCCTTCAAGGATCTCCCCGCTTCACGCGGTTCGACTCCGTTCTATTCCTGCTCCACGCAATTCCACATTCTAACCAACAATGCCTCTCCGTCTAGCGGGTCAGCTTGGTTTTAGTCTATGCGTCCCTACCTCTGTAGTGGCGCCCTTCTGAATTTGCCTCCCCATTAAAATGGTTTGGCCTTCTATTTCACAAACATGGTGGCTGCCTCTACCTCATTGTGACATTCAATCATCCCGCAAGGAATCCTGCTCTCAGGCCATTCCTTACGTTGTCGCGGCTCACTGGCATGCCTTGCTCTAACTGGATACTGGAATGATAACCATTATTATACACGAACTCAATAAGCAGCAAATGATCATCCCATCTACCTTTGAAATCTATCACACATGCCCATAGCATATCTTCAAGCGTCTAACTAGTACGCTCAGCCTGTCTATCTATCTGGGGATGAAATGTTATGCTAAGATTCACCTGAATCCCCAAACCCTTCTGGAAGGACCTCCAAAAGTTAGCCGTAAACTGAGAACCCCTGTCGGAGATAATGGATACCGAAACACCATGAAGTCGGACTATCTCCTTAATATAAAGCTTTGCTTAATCCTGGACTGAGTAAGTAGTCCTGGCAGGCAGAAAATAGGCTGATTTTGTACGTCTTTCAACAATCACCCATATAGAATCAAACTTACGTTGAGAATAGGGCAATCGTGTAATGAAATCCATATTAATTACTTCTCATTTCCATGTCGGAATCTCGATAGCCTGCAATAATCTATTGGGTTTCTGACAATAATACACCAAGCTTCTGATGCTCAATCTTCACCTACTGACAATTACAACACTGAGCTACAAACTCTGCTATGTCTTTCTTCATTTTGTCCCACCAGTAAGCTTCTTTAATATCATGATGCATATTTGTCGTCCCCGGATGAATAGAATAACGGGAATAATGGGCCTCTCCCATAATCTGATGACGTAATCCAATAATATCAAGAATACACAGTCTGTCTCAATATCTGAGAACTCTATCTGCTGAAATCTCAAATGGTGTCTTCTTCTTTCGAGGAGATGTATCTCTATAATGAACTAACATAGGATCTTCGTATTGTCGCTCCTTAACTTCAGCTACTAAGGACGAGCCTGATGAATCCTAAATAGCAACTCATGTATTGCCCGAGTCCAATAATCGAACTCCTAGGTTAGCTAACTGCCAAATCTCACAATCTAAATCCCTTTTCTCTGGCTGAACCCCGGATAAGCTTTCCATAGATCGATGGCTAAGGTCATCAACTACTACATTCGCCTTTCCAGGATGGTATAAGATATTGACAACATAATCCTTCAATAGCTCCAACTATCACCTCTGACATAAATTCAACTCCTTCTTCTTGAAAATATACTGAAGGCTTTTATGGTCTGTATAGATATAAACATGAAAACTATACAAGTAATGCCTCCACATATTCAATGCGTGAATCAGCGCAGCTAACTCCAGATCATGGGTCGGGTAATTTTTCTCATGCTTTCTCAACTGCCTCAAAGCATAAGCAATAACTTTACCGTGCTGCATTAGCACACAACCTAACCCAAGCCTGAAGCATCACAATAAATAACATAACCCTTTGATCTTTCTGGAAGTTTCAGGACCAGAGCCGAAGTCAATCTATTCTTCAACTCCTGAAAACTGTGCTCGCAAGAATCGGTCCACTGGAACTTAGCTAATTTCTGAGTCAGCTTCGTTAGTGGTGCAGAAATGGATGAAAAACCCTCTATGAATCTCCTGTAATAGCCTGCCAAGCCCATAAAACTATGAACCTCTATGGGTGTTGTAGGTGTCGACCAATTCTTCACGGCCTTAATCTTCTGTGTATCCACCTTAATGCCTTCATCTGAAATACTATGCCCCAGAAAAGTCATAGAGTTCAACCAAAACTCACATCTAGAGAATTTTGAATACAACTTCCGAGCCTCAAGAACTTTAAGGACAGCACGCAAATTATATGTATGCTCTTCCTCTGATCGAGAGTATGCCAGAATATCATTAATAAACACGATCATAAACAGATCTAGGAAGGGGCTGAATACACTGTCCATCAAATCCATAAACACCACAGGGGCATTAGTCAACCCAAACGACATTACGCAAAACTCGAAGTGATCATACCTGGTTCTGAAAGCTATCTTCAGAATATCTTTCTCTCTATCCCTTCCCTGGTGATACCTTGATCTCAAATCTATCTTCGAGAACCATTTCGCACCCTGTAACTGATCAAATAAATCATCAATCCACGGAAGTGGATATTATGAATATTTATTCTTTATTGTCACCTTATTCAATTTCCTATAATCAATACACATTCGTAAGGAGCCATCTTTCTTCCCCACAAATAACACTGGTGCTCCCCACGGTGACATACTAGGCCTAATAAAGCCTTTCTCAAGCAAGTTGTTCAACTTCTCCTTCAATTCTCTCAACTCAGCAGGCGCCATTTTATAAGGAGGTGTTATATCTCGTATTTTTGAACCTCGAAGCATCTGCTGGGGTGGGGCCCACATACTGAGATTTTTTTTGGAACATCTGAAACGTCATATGAATCACATATGTAAAGTTAAACACAACTCATGAAGTACCTTTGGACCAAATCAAAGTGGAAACCCTCCAAACGAATATTTTTAAGAAAACGTTTTCGGGTGACCTGACTTTGGGGGGACAAAACTGTATTGTAAGTTTGGAATTTCGAAAATACCTTGCAATAGAAGTTGTAGATAATTGAATTAGCTTTCAATCCATAGGTCGTGGGTTCCCAGGTGACGTCGGTACAAGGAGTTATGAACGTTTTAAGGTCGAAAGGTCAGTGGGCTAGGCCCAACTCGGGACCAACCGAGTTGGCCCAAAAAAAAAAAACAATTTAGGCCCAATGTTTAAGGGGTGGCCGGCCAAGTGAGGCCCAACCCATGGCTTTAATGAATATTTCCATGTGCTAATTAATTATAAAGGGATCACTATCCCTTAGAAGGTTCAAGAGACTTAGAAGAGAAAGAAGAGCAAAACAAGAGCAAAAAAAAGAAGGCATTTCGGGTTTGGTGTGGAAAATTCACCACCAAAAATCTTGTGTTAAAAATTTGTATTTTGTGGTTTCCTTACTAAGTTGAGTCCCCTCTTAGTCTGACTCAGAAGGGAGCTAAGTTCCAGTGGACTGATGCTTGTGAACGAAGCTTCCAGTTGCTGAAAGAGAAGCTGACTACAGCCCCAGTTCTGACTCTTCCAGAGGGACCCGATGGATATGTTATTTATTGTGACGCTTCTGGCGTGGGATTGGGCTATGTATTGATGCAGCACGGCATAGTTATAGCTTATGCTTCTCGGCAATTGAAAAGGCATGAAAAGAATTATCCTACTCACGATCTGGAGCTTGCAGCGGTGATCCATGCCCTGAAGATATGGAGACATTATTTATATGGCGTTCATGTTGATATCTATACAGATCATAAGAGTCTCCAGTATATTTTCAGGCAGAAAGAGCTTAATTTGCGGCAGCGGAGGTGGCTGGAGCTCCTGAAAGACTATGATATGGATATTCTGTATCATCCGGGCAAGGCTAATGTTGTTGCAGATGCGCTTAGCCGGAAATCTATGGGCAGCTTGGTCGATTTACAGCCAGACAGGAGAGAGATAGTACGTGACATTCATCAGTTGGCTAATCTTGGGGTTCGTCTGGCCGATTCTGGAGATACCCAGATTTTTGTTCGAGGGGTTTCTGAGTCATCCATCAGGGACGATATTAAGCGGCATCAGTTCGAGGATCCTGTCTTAGCTCGGTACAGGGACACAGCCTATGATAAGGAGAGGACTCCGTTCGAGTTTTCACCAGACGACACTATGTTATACAGAGGCAGGTTGTGTGTACCTGATATTGCAGGCCTTCGGCAGCAGGTCATGAGCGAGGCACATTATGCTCGCTACTCGGTCCATCCTGGGTCTACGAAGATGTACCATGATCTCCGATGCTTATACTGGTGGGACGGTATGAAGCGGGATGTTGCAGAGTTCGTCGCTCAGTGCCCTAATTGTCAGCAAGTCAAGATTGAGCATCAGAAGCCGGGTGGACTGTTGCAGGAGATGGAAATCCCGACTTGGAAGTGGGAGGTTATTAATATGGACTTCATTACAGGTTTGCCTCGCACTCCACGGAAGTATGATTCCATCTGGGTCGTTGTTGATAGGCTGACGAAATCAGCCCATTTTCTTCCCGTCAGGACTACTTATTCCGCCGAGGATTATGCCAGGCTCTATATTAGAGAGATTGTGAAGCTTCACGGAGTTCCTATATCTATTATTTCTGACAGAGGCGCCCAGTTTACGGCGCGTTTCTGGAGGTCGTTTCAGGAGGGTCTAGGGACTTAGGTGAGTCTGAGCACAGCCTTTCATCCTCAGAGCGACGGACAGGCCGAGCGCACTATACAGACGCTGGGGGATATGTTGCGGGCTTGCGTTATTGATTTCAGAGGCAGCTGGGATGAGCACTTGCCATTGATTGAGTTTGCATATAATAACAGTTACCATTCCAGCATCCAGATGGCTCCGTACGAGGCTCTATATGGCAGGAAATGCAGATCGCCGATTGGCTGGTTTGATATTGGCGAGTCAGAGTTGATTGGCCCAGATATGGTCCAGCAGGCCGTGGACAAGGTAAAACTTATTCGGGAGCGACTGTTGGCAGCCCAGAGTCGACAGAAGTCATACGCGGATAAACGGCGTCGACCGTTGGAGTTTCAGGTAGGCGATTGGGTATTTCTGAAGGTATCGCCAATGAAAGGCGTGATGCGGTTCGGCAGAAAGGGTAAGCTCAGTCCGCGTTATATTGGGCCTTATCAGATTGTTCGGAAGGTTGGAAATGTCGCCTATGAGTTAGATTTGCCATCTGATTTGGAAGCGGTACATCCGATATTCCATGTCTCTATGCTTCGCAGATGCATTGGTGACCCTTCCATAATTTTCCCTGCGGATGATATTCAGGTGTCGGAGCAACTATCGTACGAGGAGCAGCCCGTATCTATTTTGGATCGTCAGGTAAGAAGGCTTCGGAATAAAGATGTAGCCTCTGTTAAGGTACTGTGGCGGAACGATAATAGGGAGGAAATGACATGGGAGGCCGAAGAGGAAATGAAGAAGAAATATCCTCATTTGTTCTGTATACCCACAGGTAACCTTAAATCCCTGCTTTAATTTATTCCAATATCAATCGTGTGTCATATGTGATGTCCGTAAACATGAACTCCCCCAAAGTATTTTCAAACCCTATGAGATTAATTTAACATTCGAGGACGAATGTTCTAAAGGGGGGGAGGATGTTATATCCCGTATTTTTGAACCTCGAAGCATCTGCTGGGGTGGGGCCCACATACTGAGATTTTTTTTGGAACATCTGAAAAGTCATATGAATCACATATGTAAAGTTAAACACAACTCATGAAGTACCTTTGGACCAAATCAAAGTGGAAACCCTCCAAACGAATATTTTTAAGAAAACGTTTTCGGGTGACCTGACTTTGGGGGGAAAAAACTGTATTGTAAGTTTGGTATTTCGAAAATACCTTGAAATAGAAGTTGTAGATAATTGAATTAGCTTTCAATCCATAGGTCGTGGGTTCCCAGGTGACGTCGGTACAAGGAGTTATGAACGTTTTAAGGTCGAAAGGTCAGTGGGCTAGGCCCAACTCGGGACCAACCGAGTTGGCCCAAAAAAAAAAAACATTTAGGCCCAATGTTTAAGGGGTGGCCGGCCAAGTGAGGCCCAACCCATGGCTTTAATGAATATTTCCATGTGCTAATTAATTATAAAGGGATCACTATCCCTTAGAAGGTTCAAGAGACTTAGAAGAGAAAGAAGAGCAAAACAAGAGCAAAAAAAAGAAGGCATTTCGGGTTTGGTGTGGAAAATTCACCACCAAAAATCTTGTGTTAAAAATTTGTATTTTGTGGTTTCCTTACTAAGTTGAGTCCCCTCTTCAACTTGGTGTAGTTGGTTTGGAGAAAGGAGGCCTTGGTTCACCAAAGTGATCACAAATTCAAGTAAAGAAGACTAGAGGAAAAGGTAAGAATGTATCCTTTATTCTTGTGTTATGGAGTTTTGTTTGGGTTGTAGTATATAGAAATGTGTTGATTGTATGGAGAAATGGAAGTTTGCAAAGTGGGTGTGTGGTATATATGTGTAGCCATGTGTATTTGTATATTGTATAGCCAAAAATGTATAGAATTCATGTTGTGTTCTAGTTATGATTGTGATGAAATGCATGTGGGAATTGAAAGATGGATGAATTTAGTTGATATGGAAAAATAAGCATATGGCCGTGTGGTATGTTGGCTATGGAATGGAATTGATTAAGTTTGTTTAGTGTATTGGAGTGTTGTTGTAATGCTTGGCATAGAAATGAAGTTAGAATGATATAAGTTTGTATTGAATTGGAATGTAGAAACTTATGTCGTTTTAGTATGATTTTCCGACATTAAGGAAATGAAGTTGTTTGGTTGTTAATGGTGATAATCATTGATGAATTTGGAAGTTGGAAACTTGTTATGGAATTGTATGCCAAAGATTTGATGTTTTGCATAAGTTAAGACTTTGGCGGAAAGTTGTATATTATGGATATCGAGTGTATATCTTAAGGAAAATGAAATGAAATGTCTCTAAATCTATATTGTGATGATCTTGAGTGATAATGGATGTGAATTCATGATGTTAGTTCGAAAGTTTGGGTTGAATTGAAGATTATGTCAACTTATGAGAAAAATGACAAGTTGAAGGATATTTGTGTTTTTAATGTTCATTGTTGATATTGTTGTTGTCGTTTGGGTTGTTGTTGATGATTTATAGCCGAGTTGAATTCTCGGGGTGTCATATGTATAGGGGAAGTGCTGCCGAAATTTCGGTAGCCAAATATGCTTAAAGTTGAAATAATGGCATTAATAATTCACAATTGGTAAACTTGACCAATTGCAGTTTTTCGACGAAACGGGAAGTGAGTTTGGAAAGGCTTAAGGAGCGCGAAAGGTATGTAAAGCAAACCCAATTCTTCCCTTGGCATGCCCTAGTGTGTTAGGGTCGGATCCGGGCCTCGAAGGACCTCTTGGCCCTCGGAATCCGCAAGACAAAATTTCAGTTTTTCCTTCAGTAGAATTGAACCATTTTGATACGCTTTTTCTGAAATTATGCAATTGTGCTCTAAATTACTCAGAAAGTCATAGAATGTCTGTATAACCTTCGTAGATGATATTATATGTTTAGAGGGCACAATTTGAGCCCGCCGCCTTATTTGTCTCGAGGCGGGCCCACTATTTACGGTTTTGCCCCTAATATGCTAAAGCTTCCTTTTTAAGCTATTTTTGAAAGAAATGTTTTAATTACCCTACTAATCGCTTAACGAATATTATTTTAAATATTCTGTTAAATATTATAAATTATTTTGACACTCGGAATGACTTCGGGAAAGTTATACTTCTGTAATTTATTATGATATCTGAAATACATTTATTATGATTCCGTCCGACCCCATTGGATTTGTTTGTCTTTAATACGCTTCATCGAGTCTTTGAAAACATTTATTACATTTTTAAATTGCATTAGTCTCTCACTACTCCATTCGTGGATGTCCCAATGTTTCCCACACTGAGCCCGGGCCAGGATATGTTGTCAAGCGTAATTCTCTGCATTGTTCGCCGCGTCCCGATGTGAGGGGGCAGGTATACTCTTACATGGGTCTGTGGAGTATGATGTGCCATGTCCGCCTATTCTGATCTGATCTGTTATGGCCATTTTGATATGATATTATATGATACGGGGCCACGCCCCTTTTCTGATTCCTCTGTATTGTGGCACCAGTGTCGGGAGGGTGACCACGTTCTGTCTGCCGAGTCCCGTGGCAGGGATCGGATATGATATGACATATGTTTCTGTACACATTCTGTCTGATTTGGAAATATGCATTTGACACTCTGGATTTTGTACCCATTTTCTGTAATCATTATGATTTGACTTCTGTGATTCCGCTTTACATATTCAGTACATATTTCGTACTGACCCCCTTTCTTCGGGGGCTGCGTTTTCATGCCGCGCAGGTACAGACGACAGGTTTGCTGATCCGCACGTTTAGGATCCCATTTCTGCTATTTTGGGGCGCTCTCTTCTACAGAGCCCATCTTTTGGTACAGTCTGTCACTGCTATCTGGATATGTACTTTGTTCAGGGTATGACGGGGCCCTGTCCCGTCTTATGATTATGACATGTTCTGTAGAGGTCTGTGGATACATCTGTGTGGGTTCTGTACATATGTTTGGGATGTTTTGTTTTATGATAGCCTTATCGGCTTCTATGTGCCAAGTCTGCTCTTCGGCTAAATTTTGTAGCATCCACTAATGTTATTATTATATTATTATTCTGATAATATGCTAATTTGGGTATCGGGTACGTATAGGTGCCCAGCTAGGGCACTGGTCGCGGCCCACGGGGTTGGGTCGTGACAGGAGGAATGGATATCGGCTTAGTATCTGGTAATACGTCGATGGCAAAATAAATTTCCCGCTATGGTGGAAGACCTAGAAGCTCGTCCGGCAATATATCACGAAATTCATTAACTACTGGAACATATTGAAGAGTCTGTGGCTTTTCTTATATATCATGAGCCCAGACTAAATGATAAATACAACCCTTGGCAATCATCTTCCTTGCCTTGAGAAAGGAAATAAACCTACCTCTCGGTGATGCTATATTACCCTTCCACTCTAGAACTGGCTCTCCCGAAAACTGAAATCGAACCATCTTTGTTCTACAATCAATATTCACATAACAAAAAGCCAACCAATTCATACCCATAATGATATCAGAGTCTATCATATCTAACTCAATCAAATCTGCCGCAGTGTGACGGTCACAAACTATAACCACATAATCTCTATATACCCGCCTAGCTATCACTGGATCACCAATGGGTGTAAACACCTCAAAGGGTTTAATCAACTCGGGTTTCACCCCAAACTGACTAGCAACAAAAGGAGTAACATATGACAATATAGAACCTGGATCAATTACCGCATATACATCATGAAAAGATACTGATAGTATACCTTTAACCACATCAGGTGAAGACTCGAGATCCTGTCGACCAGCCAGTGCATAAATGCGGTTCTAGGGACCGCTCGAACTGAACACTCCATCTTTGCCTCTACCACAACTGACTGGTGTCTAAGAACCCTATACAGGAGGGTGTACAGATGACGAAGAACTAGTTGTAGACCCTGCCGGCTGAACTATACCTCCACCACCTCTCAAGGGACAATCTCGCATAATGTGGCTTGGCCGACCACAAGTATAACAAACATCTAAACCCCAGCGACACTGCCCAACATGTAACTTCTCACATTGAATACATCATGGTAGAGATGGACTCACCTGAATAGAATCACTCATGAACTGGAAACTGGAAACTGGAAACTCTGGAACTCTGGCCGGCTCAAGATGAGTAGGTCTATTAAATCTGGATCCTGGAAACTGTGAAGGCGCAGTAGCCGCTGAATAGGTTGAACACCTAGAAAACTGCTGCCTCTGACCCCCTCTGAACTCGCTGACAAAACCTGAAGAGCAAGCTCTTTTACCCTGGCCCCTATCATGCTCACGCTCGGCCCTCCGCTGCTGCTGACGCTCCTCAAGATTCTAAGCGTGCGCCTGATTGCGAGAAATATCCATATCTGTCTGAAGTGAGGCCATCATATAGTCATCAATAAAATGTTCCCCCAATCCACTCATAAACTGATAAACACGATCCTCCATCTCAGCTACCATAGATGGAACATACCTAGCCAATGAATTAAAATGAAGGTTGTACTCCCGAACACTCATGTTTCCGTGTTTAAGGTCGAGGAACTTATCAGCTCGGGCCCATCAAATTTCTGGTGACAATTAATGCCGAAGGAAAGCATCTGTAAACTCTTGCCACACGGGTGGGGTGCATTAACCCCTCTAGAAGACATCTAAGTCTCATACCAATGAGCAGCAACATCCCGTAATCTATAGGAAGCCAACTCTACAGACTCGGTATCTGAAGCATGCATCACCCGCAATGTCCTCAACATCCAATCTATAAAGTTATGCGGTCCTCGTCTGGCTTCAACGCAAAGAATTCTGGAGGGTCCAAATTAATAAAATCTCAAACTCTTACACTAACAGCCCTATCACCATAACTCGTACCCTGACGCTGATCCTGAGTGGCTACTAACTGGTTCAACAACTGAATAGCCGCTCTCATCTCCTGGCTTGAGGCATCATGTGGAGGAACTGGGGGTGTTGGGGATCCTCTATGCTCCTCTGGAGTGGCGGAGTATGAGAGGACCGAGATAGAACCTCATTCTGGGACTCACCCTCCTTAACCTATACCTGTGGTACCCGTCCAGTTCTTCTACCTGCCACTGACTTGCCTTTCCGGGCCGCTGAAGCTTTTCTCGTCACAGGCATTACTTAAATCATAACACACGGTTAGGAAAAATGAATCCTTATAACATGGCTCTATTGCACGATCTAAGATGAGAAATAAAGGAAATATTCCTAAATGTCTCGCAACCTCCTGTTCATAAGTGTGGTGCACTACACACCATAAACAAGACTCAATTAGACATGGCTTGTAGACAACCCTAGGATGCAACTGCTCTGATACCAAGTTGTCACGACCCGAACTGGAGGGTCATGACGGGCACCCGAGCCATACCTGTCAAGCACCGCTAAAATACTTTCCTACTACAATCATGAACAAGATAGAAATCTGATAAATCATATAAGAGATACGCTGACAAGGAATGAGCCCATAATGATATACTATACAACCAAACTGGACAAAATTATACCGTAGAAATAGACTGTGTCTAACCATACCATAATTGTCTACAAGCCTCTACTGGAACATATGTCATAAAAAAGTCAGGATAGGGGCCCGACGTACCTGTATATACACAAAGAATGACATATCAATTCTAACTGCACCTGCGGACATGAAATGCAGAGCCCCTAGAAAAGGGACGTCAGTACACAAAGTACTGAGTATGTAAGGCATGAGAATAATAAGAAAGAGACATATGAGAATATAGAATATAATAGATGCATCTTGTGTATCTGACCTGCTTCTGTAGACTAATGTTGTACATAAATACCGTGCATAACTGCTATGCATGCATGCATGAGGTCATACATATACATATGCATATATAACGCCTGTCAAACCTCTGTGGGCATCCCATCGTATCGTATCGGCCTCTGTGGTCATCATCATCATCATCGTAATCATCATATGACCAGTTGATTAGGTAGATATATATATATATATATATATATATATATATATATATATATATATATATATATATAGCGCCTGAGGGGTCACAGGTCATTATATGCATATATATAAATGAAATTCAATGCATGATCATAATAAGAATACAAGTAACTCCAGAGATCATACTGTAGGAAGACTTTCTGAAGATACATTATGGAATATGAATTAAATGGATCACCCCTAACTCTAAGAGTAGAACCATTTTAGATTAACATTACGTGTACGTCTTGCTCATAAGGATCATGCCAAAAAGGAAAGAAAGGGGTAACCTGAACATTCCTCATCGCTTACTTAAACACTCAACGTCTATCCTCCCGAGGTTGCAAATCTACATTCAAGATGATTCATGCCAAGATTAAGTCGTTGAAGCACTTATAAGGTTAAGCTAAACTAATAGGTGAGCTAACGAAGTTTGGGCAGCATTTCCCCTATATTACTTAGTTCCACCAATCTTCAAACAACACCCAAACATCATTAACAATATCAACAATATCATAGCCAAGAGATTATATGCAACCTAGACTCAAATTAATCCCGAATTCTCTTTTCAAATTCCATCCATAGCGAACAACTACAACCCAACACCTTATAACCTTTCTTCTATAACTATTTTCAGATGTAAGACTTGCTAAGCCTTCATATCAACCTAAAATAAAATAAAAAAGTTAAAATAATACCTAATAACTTGAAGAACTTCACCTTACAAAATTTACTCCAAAGCTTATCCACCACAACTTCAACTAGAAGCAAGAACACACCTCTTCCATGAACTAGCTTAGGATTTCAAGGTTTGATCTTCTTTGGAAAAAGCTTGGGACTATTTGGAATTTTTATGGGTGTTTGAGAGAGCTTAGAGGTCTAGAAGGATCTGTTTTTGGTGATAAATGAAGCCAAGGTCGTGGCCCTTTAATTATAACAAAAGAGAAATTTTCCATCACCTCAATTTCACGGTCACTGTTACGGTTAGCTTTTCGCGGGTAGGATTAGTGCTCGGAAAACTACTTCGAACTCGCTGGTGCTCTTTCGGACTTGTTTGAAAAAGAGACGCAACCTAATTTTGAGGAAATTAGAAAATCAGTTTGGAAGGGCTTATTCAAACACCGTAAAAAATCCTTCGTAATCCAAAGTTCTAGGTAAGGGTTCTGGTGATCCCCTGGGGAAGGTGTTAGGTAGCTCAGTATTAAGGATCCATACTATATGGTTGACCTTCGAATTCTAGTGTGTGATTATTTGCTTAAACTGCTTATTTAATGTTTATTTTCCGCATTATAAAAATGTTGTCATTGCTTGCGTATTAAAATATTTGAATATATTCCTTTTATATATAGGGTATTTTAGGTTCGAATTTATGATATCCGGGTAGGAATAGGCTCCTTTATATAAGGATAGTGTATTTTATCTTTGTAAAAAAATCTTTTGGCTTTTGACAATTTATATGTATGTATAAGTATATATATGTATCCATGTTTTAATCACACACTTCGTTTTGGGTCAATCCGTATGATACGTTAAAACATCTCATGTTAAAACTTTGTATTTTACGAACATATTTCACTTGTTTTGAATATATCCGAGTTTATAAAAGAATGGCTTAGTTTTACTCCTATAAGTTTGTGTATATATATGTGAACATGATTGTCCTCCTTTTAAGATCAAACGAGGCTGTGTCCCAAAGTAGTGTAAATTTTAAGTGGGCTTTGCCTTCCAAAGTCATTGGTTTCGCTATAGGGCTTGACCCAAAAATCAACTTATTCCAATTCAACTTATGTCCAAAGCTGGGGTTGACTTTTAAAATACATTGTTATGTTGCAAAACTGAGCTGGTTTGCTTGGAGAAATGACATAATATTTGTAGTTTTGAAAAAACCTTTATATCCGTTTTGAACTTGTATCAAAAGATATTTTTTTTCTTATTATCCTTTTAATTTTTCAAAATTGTTATACTTAATCTGGTTTTTGAAAATCGTTTGGGGACCTAAAAGTCTACTAAACAGCATAAGTACCATTGTCCTAAGACGACTAGTTCAAACCAAAAGATTCCAATAATAATATGAATTCTGTCAAAAGGATTGCAAATTTGAATACAAAAAAATTGGAATGCAAAAAATATAACCACGATAATAAAGAGATGGGGCAGGCTAGGGGCGTACCACACCCCTAGTTGGCCATTTTCGCCCATAGTTGGGTCTTCTATGCGTTTCTTCTAATATTAGCTTCCTTTTCTTTACTCGAACTCGCCCCAAATGTGAGGAAATGCCTGTTGGAATCACGAATGTGAGGAGGCCGAGGTAAAATGGGGTTAGCTAAGCTTCGAATTGGATGGGTTTCCAAGTTTGAGAATGTAGTCTTCCCAGAGCAGAGAGTACTGGGGTAAACCAAACGACCGGGGAACCACAGAGATGAAACCAAGTGCTGAGGCACACCGGGATCGTAGGGAATCTGTCGAGGGAGTGACAATCTAAGAACCAAGATGTTGTTCAGAATGGGCGAAGCTACCACTTTGAGGAAATGAAGTACCCACCACGAGTACGTCCCAAGAACTTGACGAGTGCCAAGAGGGTGCAAAATATGTAAGTGTCAAAGACACCACTGTGGAGCGTGGGTCATGCAGGGGCCGTGTGAGACGTCAAAGGGGACAAGATTGGGTTTGAAATGCCGCTAGTGCCAGTGTGTGGGCAAGTTAACTTCGATTTATGGGGTCGAGCCTCGATTTGTTTATACAGTTGGTATAGCGGGATCTTGCGGAGGAAAACAGACAAAGGACCATGAGGAAATGGTTGGCAAAGGTTGCCACATCGAGGGATGCCTATATCGACAACAACGAAATGTGTCTTCCACTTTTAGTGGGGGAGTGTTCGCCTGTGAAGAGGCGTTGGGCCATGTGAAAATTGAAGGACGATTGTCTTCTGAAGTAAACGGTAAAAAAAGAGAGGGGGGGGGGGGGGGCTGCAAAGGTTGCAGTTGGACTGTGGAAGTCGCACCAATGGGTGCTATGTAGGAATAGGAAGATGGGAGACAAAGGTTCCTGATCTGATGAAGGCCGTGAAGAACATGGTGTGGATGACAGGCGGTCACCACAAAGTTAGCCACCAGAGGGTGCAAGTGCGGAGGCACATTCCAAGCGAGGTGCAGAGGCACGCTTGGGAGAAACTAGGGAGGACAAGTGCATGGGGCACGACTCCATTTTTAAGAGGAGATGAGATGGGTTTTAGACCCAAAGGACTAGGGAAGGAGATGTGAGACCCCGAGGGGGCAAACTCCGGGTTGGCGTGGACGTGTCTATGTCAACGAGGACGATGACAAGCTTGAGTGGGGGAGAATGTTACGGGCTGCCTTTGTTGTACCTTGGCGCCCATAACCCCTGCATGCCCAGGAGGGCCCAGCGAGTGTCAGTCGTGCAGGAGACGGGCGCAGATGAGTGTCAGCCGCGCGCAGGCAGTGTCGGCCGTGCGCGAAGGCAGGGTCGGCCGCGCAGGCAGTGTCAGCCGTGCGCGCGGCAGGGTCGGCCGCGGAGGCAGTGTCAGCCGTGCGCGGACGACGTGCATTGAAAAGGGTCTCCGATGGGCGAGAGTAAATAAGCATCTAGAGATGCTCTATGGCATATTATAAGAGTGCTAAGGAAGTTCAGCAAGGATCTGGGATGAGCCCATGGGCCGTCGGCGGACGAGGCCACGCGCGAGCCTGAGTTTCAGTCCCGTGCGTTTCTGAGCTATGGATGGAATCTTTCGATTTAGGGTGAGGGGACCATTCCTAGGATGTTATGGAATGTTCTTACCAAGTTTGGCGTCATTTGAAGACCGTTCACCTAAGGGCTTGACTTAGCTATGGAAGTCGCACTAATGGGTGCTATGGTGAAATTACCAAGATGGGAGACAAAGGTTCCTGATCTGATAAAGGCCGTGAGGAACATGGTGTGGATGACAGGCGGTCACCACAAAGTTATCCACCAGAGGGTGTAAGTGCGGAGGCACTTTCCAAGCAGGGTGCAGAGGCACGCTTGGGAGAAACTAGGGAGGAGAAGTGCATGGGGCACGACTCCATTTTTAAGAGGAGATGAGATGGGTTTTAGACCCAAAGGACTAGGGAAGGAGATGTGAGACCACGAGGGGGCAAACTCCGGGTTGGCGTGGACGTGTCTATGTCATCGAGGACGATGACGAGCTTGAGTGGGGGAGAATGTTACGGGCTGCCTTCGTTGTGCCTTGGCGCCCATAACCCCTGCGCGCCCACGAGGGCCAAGCGAGTGTCAGTCGTGCAGGAGATGTGCGCAGATGAGTGTCAGCCGCGCGCAGGCAGTGTCGGCCATGCGCGCAGGCAGTGTCAGCCGTGCGCGCAGGCAGGGTCGGCCGCGCCAGCAGTGTATGCCGTGCGCGGGCGACGTGCATTGAAGAGGGGCTCCGACGGACGAGAGTCAATAAGCATCTAGAGATGCTCTATGGTATATTATAAGAGTGCCAAGGAAGTTTAGCAAGGATCTGGGATGAACCCATGGGTCGTCGGCGGGCGAGGCCACGCGCGAGCCTGAGTGTCAGTCCCGTGCATTTCCGAGCTATGGATGGAATCTTGGGATTTAGGGTGAGAGGACACTTCCTAGGATGTTATGGAATGTGCTTACCAAGTTGGACCTCAAGGGACTGCCTAGGCACCTCATAGGAGTGTCCTAGGTATCCATATCAGTTAGGGGACTCTATGGACGGCGTCGTGCTTGCGGGCCGCGTTGGGCGCACAACATGTGCCGGAGGCTTGACGTGGAACTAATTATGCCCCACGGGCTATCTTTATGGATGTTAAAGACCTCCGTGCCAATTGAATACTCGAGGCACCACTCAAGAGCCTCGTGTATTGACTTGTGAGCTTGGCTTGGGTTCAGCCTTGCAAGCAAGGGTCCGTTGGCCTAGACGTGCAGTCATGGGGTGACGCTGCACCACGAGGGATGGAAGTAAGTTGCGAGGGCTATATTCGCCAATGCCATGGGACAACCATAGGCACATGAAAGAGGACCGCACCTGACAAAGGCCAAGGATTGGAAGTTGCCCTACTCGGGCACGACACAAGGCAAGTGTCAAGCTTGAGGATAGGACTGTGCGCGCAGGAGCGACGCTCAGTGCCAGGCGAGGGACGTGCATGTCCGTAGCCAACCCAAGGGGTGCGCATAGACGAGTCCCAGCATATGAAATGTGCCACAAGGGTATGATAGCAAGACGAGGCTGAAGCCTTGACATTAAACGGGCGGCACAAGAAAAGCTATGCCTCTGAGGCAAGCTTCACCATAGGCATGGGGTCGTGCCAAGAAAACCTGGGATAAAGAAAGGCTGGCTGGTAGTCAGGTGGGACTACGAGCGCCGCACGGGCTATTTTTGTGCCGCTGCCGCTTAGCAGGAGTCGGCCCATGACAGTTGGTATCAGAGCGAAGGGTGAGCATTGTGATGCTGAGTTGATATCACGTGTGATTGATATTGGCAATAGTGTATTGCAGTGCGGTTTGAAATGAATCCATTGGCGAAGGTTGATTTGGCCAGGGTCAGAAAGACGAGTGAAGCCACGATTATGTTCACAGCTCCCATGAGCTAAATTTATTTTAAGAGCATTAGTTGAATGTCAGTGCAGAGATCACATCAAAGCAGGAATGATATTCTTCGTGCCAGTCGAATGGGTGAACCCTATACTACTGGTTACAAGGGATTGGTTGCGCGTATTATGGCTAAAATTTGCTTTGTCAGCCATGAACTACGACTTTCAGGATCAGGCCATTTCACAGCCGTTGTTTCCGCCATCGTCTGTGTTTTGGGAGTTGATTTTGGGGCATCCTAGTTTGATTGAAGTATCTTTAGGGGATGTCTTCCGTGCAGTGGATGCTGTTTTCAGAGGGATTCCATTGAGGCATGTTTGGTTGGCTTTTGCGCCATCAGAGGATGGTCGTCTTAGTGCACCAGCGTGCTATACTGTTTGGATCTTATTACAAGATTGGACAAACGGATAGCTGAAGCTCAAATGTTCTTGATTGTGATGATCCATCAGTTAGTTAGAAACTCTGTTAGCAGTGGGCTAGCAGCTTTGCTGAGCAAGGCATAGATTTGGCCAGAATGTCAAGTGAAGGTAGCGAGCGTTCCAGAGGGTTCACTTGCATCAGAAACTTGTCGGTTCAAAATGTCTGGTCGTGTGATGCAACAAGTAAGAGTTGCTGGCCATTTTGAAGAGGGGAAATAGGAAATATAATTTTTCTTTCAAACAGTCTAGGCTCCCGTTGAGGAGAGGGACATGTCGATGAGTCGGGTAGTCAGGAAAAAGGCCATGTTTGCCAGGTTGAGCAACCATGTTGTGGAGAGCTACGAGCCATGGACTATAAACTTTGGGATTTGATCGTGGAGATCCTACAGTGGATGCGACGGACGCATCAGTTGAGTGTCTTTCCAGGATGGATAGACTTGAGTATTGCCTGATGGCATTGGAAAGCGTCCTTCGAGGGTTGGACGTTATGGGGAAGATGACGGACGCCTAGCCATCTTAAAGGTTGCAATGAATGGAAGGTGAGACCCTCAAAAACCATGTCGGACAAGTGGGCTTGGTGCCTACAACATGGAGCAAGCTTCGCTTGCAGGATTGGGTGCTACGTTCGACGGGAGACGAGCTAGCACCACAAAGTTGGAGCTCTACAGAGTTAGAGCAAGGCGTGCCAGTGAGCCGCGACAACGTAAGGAATGGCCTGAGAGCAGGATTCCTTGCGGGATGATTGAATGTCACAATGAGGTGGAGGCAGCCACCATGTTTGTGAAATAGAAGGCCAAACAATTTTAATGGGGAGGCAAATTCAGAAGGGCGCCACTACAGAGGTAGGGACGCATAGACAAAAACCAAGCTGACCCGCTAGACGGAGAGGCATTGTTGGTTAGAATGTGGAATTGCGTGGAGCAGGAAGAGGACGGAGTCGAACCGCGTGAAGCGGGGAGATCCTTGAAGGATGATGGACCACTTTGTAGGGAGGCAAAGATGGAATGGGGCCAAACTGCCAGGGCAGGGCGGCGATGCTGAAGGCGAGCCAAACCACTTAGCGTGGAGAGGCAGATGTGTGGAAATGTGTCGAACCACCAGAGTGGGGAGATACAAGAGTTAGCCGAGGAGGCAATGGGCTGAATGACGAATGTGAGGAGGCCGAGGTAAAGTGGGGTTAGCTAAGCTTCGAATTGGATGGGTTTCCAAGTTTGAGAATGTAGTCTTCCCAGAGCAGAGAGTACTGGGCTAAACCAAACGACCGGGGAACCACAGAGATGAAACCAAGTGCTGAGGCACACCGGGATCGTAGGGAATCTGTCGAGGGAGTGACAATCTAAGAACCAAGATGTTGTTCAGAATGGGCGAAGCTACCACTTTGAGGAAATGAAGTACCCACCACGAGTACGTCCCAAGAACTTGACGAGTGCCAAGAGGGTGCAAAATATGTAAGTGCCAAAGACACCACTGTGGAGCGTGGGTCATGCAGCGTGTGAGACGTCAAAGGGGACAAGATTGGGTTTGAAATGCCGCTAGTGCTAGTGTGTGGGCAAGTTAACTTCGATTTGTTTATACAGTTGGTATAGCGGGATCTTGCGGAGGTAAACGGACAAAGGACCATGAGGAAATGGTTGGCAAAGGTTGCCACATCGAGGGATGCCTACATCGACAACAACGAAAAGTGTCTTCTGAAGGACGGTAAAATAAAAGGGGGGGCTGCAAAGGTTGCAGTTGGAATGTGGAAGTCGCACCAATGGGTGCTATGTAGGAATTAGCAAGATGGGAGACAAAGTTTCCTGATCTGATGAAGGCCGTGAGGAACATGGTGTGGATGACAGGCGGTCACCACAAAGTTAGCCACCAGAGGGTGCAAGTGCGGAGGCACTTTCCAAGCGAGGTGCAGAGGCACGCTTGGGAGAAACTAGGGAGAACAAGTGCATGGGGCACGACTCCATTTTTAAGAGGAGATGAGATGGGTTTTAGACCCAAAGGACTAGGGAAGGAGATGTGAGACCCCGAGGGGGCAAACTCCGGGTTGGCGTGGACGTGTCTATGTCAACGAGGACGATGACGAGCTTGAGTGGGGGAGAATGTTACGGGCTGCCTTCGTTGTGCCTTGGCGCCCATAACCCCTGCGTGCCCAGGAGGGCCAAGCGAGTGTCAGTCGTGCAGGAGACGGGCGCAGATGAGTGTCAGCCGCGCGCAGGCAGCGTCGGCCGTGCGCGCAGGCAGGGTCGGCCGCGCAGGCAGTGTCAGCCGTGCGCGCAGGCAGGGTCAGCCGTGCGCGCAGGCAGGGTCAGCCGTGCGCGCAGGCAGGGTCGGCCGCGCAGGCAGTGTCAGCCGTGCGCGGGCGACGTGCATTGAAAAGGGTCCCCGATGGGCGAGAGTCGGCCCATGACAGGATCTAGAGATGCTCTATGGCATATTATAAGAGTGCCAAGGAAGTTTAGCAAGGATCTGGGATGAGCCCATGGGCCGTTGGCGGACGAGGCCACGCGCGAGCCTGAGTTTCAGTCCCGTGCGTTTCTGAGCTATGGATGGAATATTTCGATTTAGGGTGAGGGGACCCTTCCTAGGATGTTATGGAATGTTCTTACCAAGTTTGGCATCATTTGAAGACCGTTCAACTAAGGGCTTGACTTAGCCAAGGAGCGGTGTCAGTGATTAAGCTCCCGAAGGCTATATCTCGTTCCACGTGTATGGGGATGAGACGAAACTTCATGGAGGAGTGAAGGAAGTCAAGAGAAAGAGTGAGGAACAGACGGCGGCTCATTTGGAGTTCGGAGGAGTGAGAAAGGCCCATTGTGATTCTCTGGCAAAATGATGTCCAGTGCTAGAACTTGGGTTTTTTCTTTTTAAAGCATATATAAGGGGGGCAGAGGTGTCACAGCTCAGCCAGCCTCCCCCGTGCGTGCTGTCGGCCAGTCGCACCAAGTGAGAAACCTTGAGGGAGGACCTCAAGGGCCTGCCTAGGCACCTCATAGGAGTGTCCTAGGTATCCATACGAGTTAGGGGACTCTATGGACGGCGTCGTGCCTGCGGGCCGCGTTGGGTGCACAACATGTGCTGGAGGCTTGACGTAGGAACTGATTATGCCCCGCGGGCTATCTTTATGGATGTTCAAGACCTCCGTGCTGATTGAATTGTTACGGGCTGCCTTCATTGTGCCTTGGCACCCATAATCCCTGCGCGCCCAGGAGATGTGCGCAGATGAGTGTCAGCCTGTCACGGGCCGACTCCTCCTAAGAGGCAGCAGCCTTTCCTTATCCAAGGTTTTCTTGGCACGACCCCATGCCTATGGTGAAACTTGCCTCAGAGGCATAGCTTTCCTTGTGCCGCCCGTTTGATGTCAAGGCTTCAGCCTTGTCTTGCTATCATACCCTTGTGGCACATTTAATATGCTGGGACTCGTCTATGCACACCCCTTGGGTTGGCTACGGACATGCACGTCCCTCTCCTGGCACTGAGCGTCTCTCCTGCGCGCACAGTCCTATCCTCAAGCTTGACACTTGCCTTGTGTCGTGCCCGAGTAGGGCAACTTCCAATCCTTGGCCTTTGTCAGGTGCGGTCCTCTTTCATGTGCCTATGGTTGTCCCATGGCATTGGCGAATATAGCCCTCATAACTTACTTCCATCCCTCATGGTGCAGCGTCACCCCACGACTGCACGTCTAGGCCAACGGACCCTTGCTTGCAAGGCTGAACCCAAGCCAAGCTCACAAGTCAATACACGAGGCTCTTGAGTGGTGCCTCGAGTATTCAATCGGCACGGAGGTCTTTAACATCCATAAAGATAGCCCGCGGGGCATAATCAGTTCCTATGTCAAGCCTCCGGCACAAGTTGTGCGCCCAACGCGGCCCGCAGGCACGACGCCGTCCATAGAGTCGCCTAACTCGTATGGATACCTAGGATACTCCTATGAGGTGCCTAGGCAGGCCCTTGAGGTCCTCCCTCTAGGTTGCTCACTTGGTGCGACTGGCCGACAGCACGCACGGGGGAGGCTGGCTGAGCTGTGACACCTCTGCCCCCCTTATATATGCTTTAAAAAGAAAAACCCAAGTTCTAGCACTGGACATCATTTTGCCAGAGAATCACAATGGGCCTTTCTCACTCTTCCGAACTCCAAATGAGGCGCCGTCTATTCCTAACTCTTTCTCTTGACTTCCTCACTCCTCCATGAAGTTTCGTCTCATCCCCATACTCGTGGAACGAGATATAGCCTTCGGGAGCTTAATCACAGACACTGCTCCTTGGCTAAGTCAAGCCCTTAGGTGAACGATCTTCAAATGATGCCAAACTTGGTATGCACATTCCATAACATCCTAGTAAGGGTCCCCCCACCCTAAATCCCAAGATTCCATCCATAGCTCGGAAACGCACGGGACTGACACTCAGGCTCGCGCGTGGCCTCGTCCGCCGACGGCCCATGGGCTCATCCCAGATCCTTGCTAAACTTCCTTGGCACTCTTATAATATGTCATAGAGCATCTCTAGATGCTTATTGACTCTCGCCCATCGGAGCCCCTTTTCAATGCACGTCGCCCGCGCACGGCTGACACTGCCTGCGCGGCCGACCCTGCCTGCGTGCACGGCTGACACTCCCTGCGCGGCCGACCCTGCCTGCGCGCACGGCCGACACTGCCTGCGCGCGGCTGACACTCATCTGCGCCCGTCTCCTACACGACTGACACTCGCTTGGCCCTCCTGGGCGCGCAGGGGTTATGGGCGCCAAGGCACAACGAAGGCAGCCCGTAACATTCTCCCCCACTCAAGCTCGTCATCGTCCTCGATGACATAGACACGTTCCACGCCAACCCGGAGTTTGCCCCCTCGGGGTCTCACATCTCCTTCCCTAGTCCTTTGGGTCTAAAACCCATCTCATCTCCTCTTAAAAATGGAGTCGTGCCCCATGCACTTCTCCTCCCTAGTTTCTCCCAAGCGTGCCTCTGCACCTCGCTTGGAAAGTGCCTCCGCACTTGCACCCTCTGGTGGCTAACTTTGTGGTGACCGCCTGTCATCCACACCATGTTCCTCACGGCCTTCATCAGATCAGGAACCTTTGTCTCCCATCTTGGTAATTCCTACATAGCACCCATTGGTGCGACTTCCACAGTCCAACTGCAACCTTTGCAGCCCCCCCCCCCCCCCTTTTTTTTTACCGTTTACTTCAGAAGACAATCGTCCTTCAATTTTCACATGGCCCAACGCCTCTTCACTGGCGAACACTCCCCCACTAAAAGTGGGAGACACTTTTCGTTGTTTGTCAAGGTAGGCATCCCTCGATGTGGCAACCTTTGCCAACCATTTCCTCATGGTCCTTTGTCCGTTTTCCTCCGCAAGATCCCGCTATACCAACTGTATAAACAAATCGAGGCTCGACCCCATAAATCGAAGTTAACTTGCCCACACACTGGCACTAGCGGCATTTCAAACCCAATCTTGTCCCCGTTGACGTCTCACACGGCCCCTGCATGACCCACGCTCCACAGTGGTGTCTTTGGCACTTACATATTTTGCACCCTCTTGGCACTCGGTAAGTTCTTGGGACGTACTCGTGGTGGGTACTTCATTTCCTCAAAGTGGTAGCTTCGCCCATTCTGAACAACATCTTGGTTCTTAGATTGTCACTCCCTCGACAGATTCCCTACGATCCCGGTGTGCCTCAGCACTTGGTTCCATCTCTATGGTTCCCCGGTCGTTTGGTGTACCCTAGTACTCTCTGCTCTGGAAAGACTACATTATCAAACTTGAAAACCCATCCAATTCGAAGCTTAGGTAACCCCACTTTACCTCGGCCTCCTCACATTCGTGATTCAGCCCATTGCCTCCTCGGCTAACTCTTGTATCTCCCCACTCTGGTGGTTCGACACATTTCCACACATCTGCCTCCCCATGCTAAGTGGTTTGGCTCGCCTTCAGCATCGCCACCCTCCCCTGGCAGTTTGGCCCCATTCCATCTTTGCCTCCCTACAAAGTGGTCCATCATCCTTCAAGGATCTCCCCGCTTCACGCGGTTCGACTCCGTTCTCTTCCTGCTCCACGCAATTCCACATTCTAACCAACAATGCCTCTCCGTCTAGCGAGTCAGCTTGGTTTTTGTCTATGCGTCCCTACCTCTGTAGTGGCGCCCTTCTGAATTTGCCTCCCCATTAAAATGGTTTGGCCTTCTATTTCACAAACATGGTGGCTGCCTCCACCTCATTGTGACATTCAATCATCCCGCAAGGAATCCTGCTCTCAGGCCATTCCTTACGTTGTCGCGGCTCACTGGCACGCCTTGCTCTAACTCTGTAGAGCTCCAACTTTGTGGTGCTAGCTCGTCTCCCGTCGAACGTAGCACCCAATCCTGCAAGCGAAGCTTGCTCCATGTTGTAGGCACCAAGCCCACTTGTCCGACATGGTTTTTGAGGGTCTCACCTTCCATTCATTGCAACCCTTAAGATGGCTAGGCGTCCGTCATCTTCCCCATAACGTCCAACCCTCGAAGGACGCTTTCCAATGCCCTCAGGCAATACTCAAGTCTATCCATCCTGGAAAGACACTCAACTGATGCGTCCGTCGCATCCACTGTAGGATCTCCACGATCAAATCCCAAAGTTTATAGTCCATGGCTCGTAGCTCTCCACAACATGGTTGCTCAACCTGGCAAACATGGCCTTTTTCCTGACCACCCGACTCATCGACATGTCCCTCTCGTCAACAGGAGCCTAGACTGTTTGAAAGAAAAATTATATTTCCTATTTCCCCTCTTCAAAATGGCCAACAACTCTTACTTGTTGCATCACACGACTAGACATTTTGAACCGACAAGTTTCTGATGCAAGTGAACCCTCTGGAACGCTCGTTACCTTCACTTGACATTCTAGCCAAGTCTATGCCTTGCTCAGCAAAGCTGCTAGCCCACTGCTAACAGAGTTTCTAACTAACTGATGGATCATCACAATCAAGAACATTTGAGCTTCAGCTATCCGTTTGTCCAATCTTGTAATAAGATCCCAACAGTATAGCACGTTGGTGCACTAAGACGACCATCCTCTGATGGCGCAAAAGCCAACCAAACATGCCTCAATGGAATCCCTCTGAAAACAGCATCCACTGCACGGAAGACATCCCCTGAAGATACTTCAATCAAACTAGGATGCCCCAAAATCAACTCCCAAAACACAGATGATGGCGGAAACAACGGCTGTGAAATGGCCTGATCCTGAAAGTCGTAGTTCATGGCTGACAAAGCAAATTTTAGCCAAAATACGCGCAACC
Organism: Lycium barbarum; assembly: GCF_019175385.1. Lineage (NCBI taxonomy): Eukaryota > Viridiplantae > Streptophyta > Magnoliopsida > Solanales > Solanaceae > Lycium > Lycium barbarum. Next base: position 26,757,550 of record NC_083344.1, on the reverse strand, counting down.
AATCCCTTGTAACCAGTAGTATCGGGTTCACCCATTCGACTGGCACGAAGAATATCATTCCTGATTTGATGTGATCTCTGCACTGACATTCAACTAATGCTCTTAAAAAAAATTTAGCTCATGGGAGCTGTGAACATAACGGTGGCTTCACTCGTCTTTCTGACCCTGGCCAGATCAACCTTCGCCAATGGCTTCATTTCAAACCGCACTGCAATCCACTATTGCCAATATCAATCACACGTGATATCAACTCAGCATCACAATGCTCACCCTTCGCTTTGATACCAACTGTCACGGCCCGACTCCTCCTAAGCGGCAGCGGCACAAAAATAGCCCGTGCGGCGCTCGTAGTCCCACCTGACTACAAGCCAGCCTTTCCTCATCCCAGGTTTTCTTGGCACGACCCCATGCCTATGGTGAAGCTTGCCTCAGAGGCTTAACTTTCCTTGTGCCGCTCGTTTGATGTCAAGGCTTCAGCCTTGTCTTGCTATCACACCCTTGTGGCACATTTCATATGCTGGGACTCGTCTATGCGCACCCCTTGGGTTGGCTACGGACATGCACGTCCCTCGCCTGGCACTGAGCGTCGCTCCTGCGCGCACAGTCCTATCCTCAAGCTTGACACTTGCCTTGTGTCGTGCCCGAGTAGGGCAACTTCCAATCCTTTGCCTTTGCCAGGTGCGGTCCTCTTTCATGTGCCTATGGTTGTCCCATGGCATTGGCGAATATAGCCCTCCCAACTTACTTCCATCCCTCGTGGTGCAGCGTCACCCCACGACTGCACGTCTAGGCCAACGGACCCTTGCTTGCAAGGCTGAACCCAAGCCAAGCTCACAAATCAAGACACGAGCCTCTTGAGTGGTGCCTCGAGTATTCAATCGGCACGGAGGTCTTTAACATCCATAAAGATAGCCCGCGGGGAATAATCAGTTCCTATGTCAAGCCTCCGGCACAAGTTGTGAGCCCAACGCGGCCCGCAGGCACGACGTCGTCCATAGAGTCGCCTAACTCGTATGGATACCTAGGACACTCCTATGAGGTGCCTAGGCAGGCCCTTGAGGTCCTCCCTAAAGGTTTCTCACTTGGTGCGACTGGCCGACAGCACGCACGGGGGAGGCTGGCTGAGCTGTGACACCTCTGCCCCCCTTATATATGCTTTAAAAAGAAAAACCCAAGTTCTAGCACTGGACATCATTTTGCCAGAGAATCACAATGGGCCTTTCTCACTCTTCCGAACTCCAAATGAGGCGCCGTCTATTCCTAACTCTTTCTCTTGACTTCCTCACTCCTCCAGGAAGTTTCGTCTCATCCCCATACTCGTGGAACGAGATATAGCCTTCGGGAGCTTAATCACTGACACTGCTCCTTGGCTAAGTCAAGCCCTTAGGTGAACGATCTTCAAATGACTCCAAACTTGGTAAGCACATTCCATAACATCCTAGGAAGGGTCGCCTCACCCTAAATCCCAAGATTCCATCCATAGCTCGGAAACGCACGGGACTGACACTCAGGCTCGCGCGTGGCCTCGTCCGCCGACGGCCCATGGGCTCATCCCAGATCCTTGCTAAACTTCCTTGGCACTCTTATAATATGCCATAGAGCATCTCTAGATGCTTATTGACTCTCGCCCATCGGAGCCCCTTTTCAATGCACGTCGCCCGCGCACGGCTGACACTGCCTGCGCGGCCGACCCTGCCTGCGCGCACGGCTGACACTCCCTGCGCGGCCGACCCTGCCTGCGCGCACGGCCGACACTGCCTGCGCGCGGCTGACACACATCTGCGCCCATCTCCTACACGACTGACACTCGCTAGGCCCTCCTGGGAGCGCAGGTGTTATGGGCGCCAAGGCACAACGAAGGCAGCCCGTAACTTTCTCCCCCATTCAAGCTCGTCATCGTCCTCGATGACATAGACACGTCCACGCCAACCCGGAGTTTGCCCCCTCGGGGTCTCACATCTCCTTCCCTAGTCCTTTGGGTCTAAAACCCATCTCATCTCCTCTTAAAAATGGAGTCGTGCCCCATGCACTTCTCCTCCCTAGTTTCTCCCAAGCGTGCCTTTGCACCTCGCTTGGAAAGTGCCTCCGCACTTGCACCCTTTGGTGGCTAACTTTGTGGTGACCGCCTGTCATCCACACCATGTTCCTCACGGCCTTCATCAGATCAGGAACCTTTGTCTCCCATCTTGGTAATTCCTACATAGCACCCATTGGTGCGACTTTCACATTCCAACTGCATCCTTTGCAGCCCCCCCCCCCCCCCTTTTTTTTACCGTTTACTTCAGAAGACAAGCGTCCTTCGAGGGTTGGACTTTATGGGGAAGTTGACGGATGCCTAGCCATCTTAAGGGTTGCAATGAATGGAAGGTGAGACCCTCAAAAACCATGTCGGATAAGTGGGCTTGGTGCCTACAACATGGAGCAAGCTTGGCTTGCAGTATTCAGTGAGGCGTGCCAGTGAGCCGCGACAACGTAAAGAATGGCCTGAGAGCAGGATTCCTTGCGGGATGATTGAATGTCACAACGAGGTGGAGGCAGCCACCGTGTTTGTGAAATGGAAGGCCAAACCATTTTAAAGGGGAGGCAAAATCAGAAGGGAGCCACTACAGAGGTAGGGACGCATGGACAAAAACCAAGCTGAACCGCTAGACGGAGAGGCATTGTTGGTTAGAATGTGGAATTGCGTGGAGCAGGAAGAGGACGGAGTCGAAGCTAGAATTAGGCCAAACTGTGAGGGCAGGGCGGTGATGCTGAAGGCGAGCCGAACCACTTAGCGTGGGGAGGCAGATGTGTAGAAATGTGTCGAACCACCAGAGTGGGGATATACAAGAGTTAGTCGAGGAGGCAATGGGCTGAATCACGGATGTGAGGAGGCCAAGGTAAAGTGGGGTTAGCTAAGCTTCGGATTGGATTGGGTTTCCAAGTGCGAGAATGTAGTCTTTCCAGAGCAGAGAGTACTAGGGTACACCAAGCAATCGGGGAACCATAAATATGGAACCAAGTACTGGGGTACACCGAGAGCGTAAGGGATCTGTCGAGGGAGTGACAATCTAAGAACCAAGATGTTGTTCAGAATGGGCGAAGCTACCACTTTGAGGAAATGAAGTACTCACCACGAGTACGTCCCAAGAACTTGACGAGTGCCGAGAGGGTGCAAAGTATGTAAGTGCCAAAGACACCACTGTGGAGCGTGGGTCATGCAGGGGCCGTGTTAGACGTCAAAGGGGACAAGATTGGATTTGAAAAGCCGGTAGTGTCAGTGTGTGGGCAAGTTAACTTCAATTTATGGGGTCGAGCCTTGATTTGTTTATACAGATGGTATAACGGGATCTTGCGGAGGAAAACGGACAAAGGACCATGAGGAAATGGTTGGCAAAGGTTGCCACATCGAGGGATGCCTATCTTGAAAAATAAGGAAAAGTGTCTTCCACTTTTAGTGGGGGAGTATTCGCCTATGAAGAGGCGTTGGGCCATGTGAAAATTGAAGGACGATTGTCTTCCGAAGTAAACGGTAAGAAGGACCTGCAAAGGTCGCGGTGAGACTATGGAAGTCGCACCAATGGGTGCTATGGTGAAATTACCAAGATGGGAGACAAAGGTTCCTGATCTGATAAAGGCCGTGAGGAACATGGTGTGGATGACAGGCGGTCACCACAAAGTTATCCACCAGAGGGTGCAAGTGCGGAGGCACTTTCCAAGCAGGGTGCAGAGGCACGCTTGGGAGAAACTAGGGAGGAGAAGTGCATGGGGCACGACTCCATTTTTAAGAGGAGATGAGATGGGTTTTAGACCCAAAGGACTAGGGAAGGAGATGTGAGACCACGAGGGGGCAAACTCCGGGTAGGCGTGGACGTGTCTATGTCATCGAGGACGATGACGAGCTTGAGTGGGGGAGAATGTTACGGGCTGCCTTCGTTGTGCCTTGGCACCCATAACCCCTGCGCGCCCAGGAGGGCCAAGCGAGTGTCAGTCGTGCAGGAGATGTGCGCAGATAAGTGTCAGCCGCGCGCAGGCAGTGTCGGCCATGCGCGCAGGCAGGGTCGACCGCGCAGGCAGTGTCAGCCGTGCGCGCAAGCAGGGTCGGCCGCGCCGGCAGTGTATGCCGTGCGCGGGCGACGTGCATTGAAGAGGGGCTCCGACGGACGAGAGTCAATAAGCATCTAGAGATGCTCTATGGTATATTATAAGAGTGCCAAGGAAGTTTAGCAAGGATCTGGTATGAACCCATGGGTCGTCGGCGGGCGAGGCCACGCGCGAGCCTGAGTGTCAGTCCCGTGCGTTTCCGAGCTATGGATGGAATCTTGGGATTTAGGGTGAGAGGACACTTCCTAGGATGTTATGGAATGTGCTTACCAAGTTGGACCTCAAGGGACTGCCTAGGCACCTCATAGGAGTGTCCTAGGTATCCATACGAGTTAGGGGACTCTATGGACGGCGTCGTGCCTGCGGCCGCGTTGGGTGCACAACATGTGCTGGAGGCTTGACGTAGGAACTGATTATGCCCCGCGGGCTATCTTTATGGATGTTCAAGACCTCCGTGCTGATTGAATTGTTACGGGCTGCCTTCATTGTGCCTTGCCACCCATAATCCCTGCGCGCACAGGAGGGCCAAGCGAGTGTCAGTCGTGCAGGAGATGTGCGCAGATGAGTGTCAGCCTGTCACGGGCCGACTCCTGCTAAGCGGCAGCGGCACAAAAATAGCCCGTGCGGCGCTCGTAGTCCCACCTGACTACCAGCCAGCCTTTCTTTATCCCAGGTTTTCTTGGCACGACCCCATGCCTATGGTGAAGCTTGCCTCAGAGGCATAGCTTTTCTTGTGCCGCCCGTTTAATGTCAAGGCTTCAGCCTTGTCTTGCTATCATACCCTTGTGGCACATTTCATATGCTGGGACTCGTCTATGCGCACCCCTTGGGTTGGCTACGGACATGCACGTCCCTCGCCTGGCACTGAGCGTCGCTCCTGCGCGCACAGTCCTATCCTCAAGCTTGACACTTGCCTTGTGTCGTGCCCGAGTAGGGCAACTTCCAATCCTTGGCCTTTGTCAGGTGCGGTCCTCTTTCATGTGCCTATGGTTGTCCCATGGCATTGGCGAATATAGCCCTCGCAACTTACTTCCATCCCTCGTGGTGCAGCGTCACCCCACGACTGCACGTCTAGGCCAACGGACCCTTGCTTGCAAGGCTGAACCCAAGCCAAGCTCACAAGTCAATACACGAGGCTCTTGAGTGGTGCCTCGAGTATTCAATCGGCACGGAGGTCTTTAACATCCATAAAGATAGCTCGCGGGGCATAATCAGTTCCTATGTCAAGCCTCCGGCACAAGTTGTGCCCCCAACGAGGCCCGCAGGCACGACGCCGTCCATAGAGTCGCCTAACTCGTATGGATACCTAGGATACTCCTATGAGGTGCCTAGGCAGGCCCTTGAGGTCCTCCCTCAAGGTTGATCACTTGGTGCGACTGGCCGACAGCACGCACGGGGGAGGCTGGCTGAGCTGTGACACCTCTGCCCCCTTATATATGCTTTAAAAAGAAAAACCCAAGTTCTAGCACTGGACATCATTTTGCCAGAGAATCACAATGGGCCTTTCTCACTCTTCCGAACTCCAAATGAGGCGCCGTCTGTTCCTAACTCTTTCTCTTGACTTCCTTCACTCCTCCATGAAGTTTCTTCTCATCCCCATACTCGTGGAACGAGATATAGCCTTCGGGAGCTTAATCACTGACACTGCTCCTTGGCTAAGTCAAGCCCTTAGGTGAACGATCTTCAAATGACCCCAAACATGGTAAGCACATTCCATAACATCCTAGGAAGGGTTCCCTCACCCTAAATCCCAAGATTCCATCCATAGCTCGGAAACGCACGGGACTGACACTCAGGCTCGCGCGTGGCCTCGTCCGCCGACGGCCCATGGGCTCATCCCAGATCCTTGCTAAACTTCCTTGGCACTCTTATAATATGTCATAGAGCATCTCTAGATGCTTATTGACTCTCGCCCATCGGAGCCCCTTTTCAATGCACGTCGCCCGCGCACGGCTGACACTGCCTGCGCGGCCGACCCTGCCTGCGTGCACGGCTGACACTCCCTGCGCGGCCGACCCTGCCTGCGCGCACGGCCGACACTGCCTGCGCGCGGCTGACACTCATCTGCGCCCGTCTCCTACACGACTGACACTCGCTTGGCCCTCCTGGGCGCGCAGGGGTTATGGGCGCCAAGGCACAACGAAGGCAGCCCGTAACATTCTCCCCCACTCAAGCTCGTCATCGTCCTCGATGACATAGACACGTTCACGCCAACCCGGAGTTTGCCCCCTCGGGGTCTCACATCTCCTTCCCTAGTCCTTTGGGTCTAAAACCCATCTCATCTCCTCTTAAAAATGGAGTCGTGCCCCATGCACTTCTCCTCCCTAGTTTCTCCCAAGCGTGCCTCTGCACCTCGCTTGGAAAGTGCCTCCGCACTTGCACCCTCTGGTGGCTAACTTTGTGGTGACCGCCTGTCATCCACACCATGTTCCTCACGGCCTTCATCAGATCAGGAACCTTTGTCTCCCATCTTGGTAATTCCTACATAGCACCCATTGGTGCGACTTCCACAGTCCAACTGCAACCTTTGCAGCCCCCCCTTTTTTTTTACCGTTTACTTCAGAAGACAATCGTCCTTCAATTTTCACATGGCCCAACGCCTCTTCACTGGCGAACACTCCCCCACTAAAAGTGGAAGACACTTTTCGTTGTTTGTCAAGGTAGGCATCCCTCGATGTGGCAACCTTTGCCAACCATTTCCTCATGGTCCTTTGTCCGTTTTCCTCCGCAAGATCCCGCTATACCAACTGTATAAACAAATCGAGGCTCGACCCCATAAATCGAAGTTAACTTGCCCACACACTGGCACTAGCGGCATTTCAAACCCAATCTTGTCCCCTTTGACGTCTCACACGGCCCCTGCATGACCCACTGCTCCACAGTGGTGTCTTTGGCACTTACATATTTTGCACCCTTTTGGCACTCGTCAAGTTCTTGGGACGTACTCGTGGTGGGTACTTCATTTCCTCAAAGTGGTAGCTTCGCCCATTCTGAACAACATCTTAGGTTCTTAGATTGTCACTCCCTCGACAGATTCCCTACGATCCCGGTGTGCCTCAGCACTTGGTTCCATCTCTATGGTTCCCCGGTCGTTTGGTGTACCCCTGTACTCTCTGCTCTGGAAAGACTACATTATCAAACTTGAAAACCCATCCAATTCGAAGCTTAGCTAACCCCACTTTACCTCGGCCTCCTCACATTCGTGATTCAGCCCATTGCCTCCTCGGCTAACTCTTGTATCTCCCCACTCTGGTGGTTCGACACATTTCCACACATCTGCCTCCCCATGCTAAGTGGTTTGGCTCGCCTTCAGCATCGCCACCCTCCCCTGGCAGTTTGGCCCCATTCCATCTTTGCCTCCCTACAAAGTGGTCCATCATCCTTCAAGGATCTTCCCGCTTCACGCGGTTCGACTCCGTTCTCTTCCTGCTCCACGCAATTCCACATTCTAACCAACAATGCCTCTCCGTCTAGCGAGTCAGCTTGGTTTTTGTCTATGCAGTCCCTACCTCTGTAGTGGCGCCCTTCTGAATTTGCCTCCCCATTAAAATGGTTTGGCCTTCTATTTCACAAACATGGTGGCTGCCTCCACCTCATTGTGACATTCAATCATCCCGCAAGGAATCCTGCTCTCAGGCCATTCCTTACGTTGTCGCGGCTCACTGGCACGCCTTGCTCTAACTCTGTAGAGCTCCAACTTTGTGGTGCTAGCTCGTCTCCCGTCGAACGTAGCACCCAATCCTGCAAGCGAAGCTTGCTCCATGTTGTAGGCACCAAGCCCACTTGTCCGACATGGTTTTTGAGGGTCTCACCTTCCATTCATTGCAACCCTTAAGATGGCTAGGCGTCCGTCATCTTCCCCATAACGTCCAACCCTCGAAGGACGCTTTCCAATGCCCTCAGGCAATACTCAAGTCTATCCATCCTGGAAAGACACTCAACTGATGCGTCCGTCGCATCCACTGTAGGATCTCCACGATCAAATCCCAAAGTTTATAGTCCATGGCTCGTAGCTCTCCACAACATGGTTGCTCAACCTGGCAAACATGGCCTTTTTCCTGACCACCCGACTCATCGACATGTCCCTCTCCTCAACAGGAGCCTAGACTGTTTGAAAGAAAAATTATATTTCCTATTTCCCCTCTTCAAAATAGCCAACAACTCTTACTTGTTGCATCACACGACCAGACCAGACA
>NC_083344.1:26702015-26748771 GCF_019175385.1 Lycium barbarum | reverse complement strand
TCGTCCAGAAACTGCAAATGGTCACTTTTACCAGTTACTATTCATGAGAATTAACATTTTAGTCTTTGGGTTATATTTGGCTACCGAAATTTCGGCAGCACTTCCCCTATAAATCTAACATCCCCGAGACTTAGCTCGGCTCAAAACACAACAACAACAACAGCCCAAACATCATTAAACCATACAAACCACAATCATATTACATTAACTTCAAAATTTCACTTTAATACATAAGTTGGCAAATTCTTGATTCAACTTCAAAATTCCAAATCTATTTCCACATTAGTCCATTCATTCACTCATTCCCAATTATTCAAACACACTACATACAAGTTCCAAATCACATACAAACATCCCCAAAGTTCACTACTTTCCAATTTTCATTCAAAACACCAAAAGTTACGACGAACATTCTAACTTGCGTCGTTTCATTCCAAATTCGTTATCATCAACCATAAATCTTATTTAAGGTCTTTAGTGTCATAAATATACTATAATATACACAAATATACCAAATGTATACGCTTTCCGATAACGTCCGAAATTATTTTCTAACACCAACTCAATTCTTTAATCAATCCTTCACAACATAAAGATCACCACAACACATTATTCAAACTAAACAAGATAAAATTCTTATGGCTTGCACCCCATGGAACTCACGGCCAAACACTCCCCTTTTACACACACACACCATGCACAAACACAACCTCATCCCACAATCTTCACACTAATTCAATCACCAACACATATACATCCATTTCATATCATTAAAACATAAAAATCTTACCTTTTTCTTGAATTTCCGACTTGTCGCAAACGTCGCTCTTTCTCCAAACTACTTGTATCACGTCGGAGAGCGTCTTGAGTACTCCACAACTATGTAAAACTTGAGATTTTTGGATCAACAATCAAGCTTGGAAATTTTTCTTTCTTTTTCTCTCTAGTGGCCGAAACCCCTCTTTCTTTATGTTCTTGATTTTTTTGATCTCTTTTCTTGATAATTACCAAGTGTGCTTGATATATATCCACTCATAGGTCATGTGCATAGCACATGACCTTAATGAAATGGGCTTGGGCTTGCCCCCCCCTTGGCCGGCCTCTTCAAGCACTTGGGCTTCAATTCCTTGTTGTCCAAACTTGGCCCAATTCGTGAAATGTCCCGTTTGGTAATTCCCGGAACTAATTTCTAAAATTCCAAATTTACCCTCGGCCTTCCCCGAGGTCTTGACATCAATGATTCCATAATCAACATGAGCATAGCAACTTGAATCAAATTATTTCCTCAACACACACAAGTCTTATTTATTTCTTGATTTCCCGTTATACGAAAATACGGGACATAACACTTCAGCTATCCGTTTGTCCAATCTTGTAATAAGATCCCAACAGTATAGCACGCTGGTGCACTAAGACGACCATCCTCTGATGGCGCAAAAGCCAACCAAACATGCCTCAATGGAATCCCTCTGAAAACAGCATCCACTGCACGGAAGACATCCCCTGAAGATACTTCAATCAAACTAGGATGCCCCAAAATCAACTCCCAAAACACAGATGATGGCGGAAACAACGGCTGTGAAATGGCCTGATCCTGAAAGTCGTAGTTCATGGCTGACAAAGCAAATTTTAGCCAAAATACGCGCAACCAATCCCTTGTAACCAGTAGTATCGGGTTCACCCATTCGACTGGCACTGAAGAATATCATTCCTGATTTGATGTGATCTCTGCACTGACATTGCAACTAATGCTCTTAAAAAAATTTAGCTCATGGGAGCTGTGAACATAACGGTGGCTTCACTCGTCTTTCTGACCCTGGCCAGATCAACCTTCGCAAATGGCTTCATTTCAAACCGCACTGCAATCCACTATTGCCAATATCAATCACACGTGATATCAACTCAGCATCACAATGCTCACCCTTCGCTTTGATACCAACTGTCACGGCCCGACTCCTCCTAAGCGGCAGCGGCACAAAAATAGCCCGTGCGGCGCTCGTAGTCCCACCTGACTACAAGCCAGCCTTTCCTCATCCCAGGTTTTCTTGGCACGACCCCATGCCTATGGTGAAGCTTGCCTCAGAGGCTTAACTTTCCTTGTGCCGCTCGTTTGATGTCAAGGCTTCAGCCTTGTCTTGCTATCACACCCTTGTGGCACATTTCATATGCTGGGACTCGTCTATGCGCACCCCTTGGGTTGGCTACGGACATGCACGTCCCTCGCCTGGCACTGAGCGTCGCTCCTGCGCGCACAGTCCTATCCTCAAGCTTGACACTTGCCTTGTGTCGTGCCCGAGTAGGGCAACTTCCAATCCTTTGCCTTTGCCAGGTGCGGTCCTCTTTCATGTGCCTATGGTTGTCCCATGGCATTGGCGAATATAGCCCTCGCAACTTACTTCCATCCCTCGTGGTGCAGCGTCACCCCACGACTGCACGTCTAGGCCAACGGACCCTTGCTTGCAAGGCTGAACCCAAGCCAAGCTCACAAATCAAGACACGAGCCTCTTGAGTGGTGCCTCGAGTATTCAATCGGCACGGAGGTCTTTAACATCCATAAAGATAGCCCGCGGGGAATAATCAGTTCCTATGTCAAGCCTCCGGCACAAGTTGTGAGCCCAACGCGGCCCGCAGGCACGACGTTGTCCATAGAGTCGCCTAACTCGTATGGATACCTAGGACACTCCTATGAGGTGCCTAGGCAGGCCCTTGAGGTCCTCCCTAAAGGTTGCTCACTTGGTGCGACTGGCCGACAGCACGCACGGGGGAGGCTGGCTGAGCTGTGACACCTCTGCCCCCCTTATATATGCTTTAAAAAGAAAAACCCAAGTTCTAGCACTGGACATCATTTTGCCAGAGAATCACAATGGGCCTTTCTCACTCTTCCGAACTCCAAATGAGGCGCCGTCTATTCCTAACTCTTTCTCTTGACTTCCTCACTCCTCCAGGAAGTTTCGTCTCATCCCCATACTCGTGGAACGAGATATAGCCTTCGGGAGCTTAATCACTGACACTGCTCCTTGGCTAAGTCAAGCCCTTAGGTGAACGATCTTCAAATGACTCCAAACTTGGTAAGCACATTCCATAACATCCTAGGAAGGGTCCCCTCACCCTAAATCCCAAGATTCCATCCATAGCTCGGAAACGCACGGGACTGACACTCAGGCTCGCGCGTGGCCTCGTCCGCCGACGGCCCATGGGCTCATCCCAGATCCTTGCTAAACTTCCTTGGCACTCTTATAATATGCCATAGAGCATCTCTAGATGCTTATTGACTCTCGCCCATCGGAGCCCCTTTTCAATGCACGTCGCCCGCGCACGGCTGACACTGCCTGCGCGGCCGACCCTGCCTGCGCGCACGGCTGACACTCCCTGCGCGGCCGACCCTGCCTGCGCGCACGGCCGACACTGCCTGCGCGCGGCTGACACACATCTGCGCCCATCTCCTACACGACTGACACTCGCTAGGCCCTCCTGGGAGCGCAGGGGTTATGGTCGCCAAGGCACAACGAAGGCAGCCCGTAACTTTCTCCCCCATTCAAGCTCGTCATCGTCCTCGATGACATAGACACGTCCACGCCAACCCGGAGTTTGCCCCCTCGGGGTCTCACATCTCCTTCCCTAGTCCTTTGGGTCTAAAACCCATCTCATCTCCTCTTAAAAATGGAGTCGTGCCCCATGCACTTCTCCTCCCTAGTTTCTCCCAAGCGTGCCTTTGCACCTCGCTTGGAAAGTGCCTCCGCACTTGCACCCTTTGGTGGCTAACTTTGTGGTGACCGCCTGTCATCCACACCATGTTCCTCCCGGCCTTCATCAGATCAGGAACCTTTGTCTCCCATCTTGGTAATTCCTACATAGCACCCATTGGTGCGACTTTCACATTCCAACTGCATCCTTTGCAGCCCCCCCCCCCCCCCCCTTTTTTTTACCATTTACTTCAGAAGACAAGCGTCCTTCGAGGGTTGGACTTTATGGGGAAGTTGACGGATGCCTAGCCATCTTAAGGGTTGCAATGAATGGAAGGTGAGACCCTCAAAAACCATGTCGGATAAGTGGGCTTGGTGCCTACAACATGGAGCAAGCTTGGCTTGCAGTATTCAGTGAGGCGTGCCAGTGAGCCGCGACAACGTAAAGAATGGCCTGAGAGCAGGATTCCTTGCGGGATGATTGAATGTCACAACGAGGTGGAGGCAGCCACCGTGTTTGTGAAATGGAAGGCCAAACCATTTTAAAGGGGAGGCAAAATCAGAAGGGAGCCACTACAGAGGTAGGGACAGCATGGACAAAAACCAAGCTGAACCGCTAGACGGAGAGGCATTGTTGGTTAGAATGTGGAATTGCGTGGAGCAGGAAGAGGACGGAGTCGAAGCTAGAATTAGGCCAAACTGTGAGGGCAGGGCGGTGATGCTGAAGGCGAGCCGAACCACTTAGCGTGGGGAGGCAGATGTGTAGAAATGTGTCGAACCACCAGAGTGGGGATATACAAGAGTTAGTCGAGGAGGCAATGGGCTGAATCACGGATGTGAGGAGGCCAAGGTAAAGTGGGGTTAGCTAAGCTTCGGATTGGATTGGGTTTCCAAGTGCGAGAATGTAGTCTTTCCAGAGCAGAGAGTACTAGGGTACACCAAGCAATCGGGGAACCATAAATATGGAACCAAGTACTGGGGTACACCGAGAGCGTAAGGGATCTGTCGAGGGAGTGACAATCTAAGAACCAAGATGTTGTTCAGAATGGGCGAAGCTACCACTTTGAGGAAATGAAGTACTCACCACGAGTACGTCCCAAGAACTTGACGAGTGCCGAGAGGGTGCAAAGTATGTAAGTGCCAAAGACACCACTGTGGAGCGTGGGTCATGCAGGGGCCGTGTTAGACGTCAAAGGGGACAAGATTGGATTTGAAAAGCCGGTAGTGTCAGTGTGTGGGAAAGTTAACTTCAATTTATGGGGTCGAGCCTTGATTTGTTTATACAGATGGTATAACGGGATCTTGCGGAGGAAAACGGACAAAGGACCATGAGGAAATGGTTGGCAAAGGTTGCCACATCGAGGGATGCCTATCTTGAAAAATAAGGAAAAGTGTCTTCCACTTTTAGTGGGGGAGTATTCGCCTATGAAGAGGCGTTGGGCCATGTGAAAATTGAAGGACGATTGTCTTCCGAAGTAAACGGTAAGAAGGACCTACAAAGGTCGCGGTGAGACTATGGAAGTCGCACCAATGGGTGCTATGGTGAAATTACCAAGATGGGAGACAAAGGTTCCTGATCTGATAAAGGCCGTGAGGAACATGGTGTGGATGACAGGCGGTCACCACAAAGTTATCCACCAGAGGGTGCAAGTGCGGAGGCACTTTCCAAGCAGGGTGCAGAGGCACGCTTGGGAGAAACTAGGGAGGAGAAGTGCATGGGGCACGACTCCATTTTTAAGAGGAGATGAGATGGGTTTTAGACCCAAAGGACTAGGGAAGGAGATGTGAGACCACGAGGGGGCAAACTCCGGGTAGGCGTGGACGTGTCTATGTCATCGAGGACGATGACGAGCTTGAGTGGGGGAGAATGTTACGGGTTGCCTTCGTTGTGCCTTGGCACCCATAACCCCTGCGCGCCCAGGAGGGCCAAGCGAGTGTCAGTCGTGCAGGAGATGTGCGCAGATGAGTGTCAGCCGCGCGCAGGCAGTGTCGGCCATGCGCGCAGGCAGGGTCGACCGCGCAGGCAGTGTCAGCCGTGCGCGCAGGCATGGTCGGCCGCGCCGGCAGTGTATGCCGTGCGCGGGCGACGTGCATTGAAGAGGGGCTCCGACGGACGAGAGTCAATAAGCATCTAGAGATGCTCTATGGTATATTATAAGAGTGCCAAGGAAGTTTAGCAAGGATCTGGGATGAACCCATGGGCCGTCGGCGGGCGAGGCCACGCGCGAGCCTGAGTGTCAGTCCCGTGCGTTTCCGAGCTATGGATGGAATCTTGGGATTTAGGGTGAGAGGACACTTCCTAGGATGTTATGGAATGTGCTTACCAAGTTGGACCTCAAGGGACTGCCTAGGCACCTCATAGGAGTGTCCTAGGTATCCATACGAGTTAGGGGACTCTATGGACGGCGTCGTGCCTGCGGCCGCGTTGGGTGCACTACATGTGCTGGAGGCTTGACGTAGGAACTGATTATGCCCCGCGGGATATCTTTATGGATGTTCAAGACCTCCGTGCTGATTGAATTGTTACGGGCTGCCTTCATTGTGCCTTGGCACCCATAATCCCTGCGCGCCCAGGAGGGCCAAGCGAGTGTCAGTCGTGCAGGAGATGTGCGCAGATGAGTGTCAGCCTGTCACGGGCCGACTCCTGCTAAGCGGCAGCGGCACAAAAATAGCCCGTGCGGCACTCGTAGTCCCACCTGACTACCAGCCAGCCTTTCTTTATCCCAGGTTTTCTTGGCACGACCCCATGCCTATGGTGAAGCTTGCCTCAGAGGCATAGCTTTTCTTGTGCCGCCCGTTTAATGTCAAGGCTTCAGCCTTGTCTTGCTATCATACCCTTGTAGCACATTTCATATGCTGGGACTCGTCTATGCGCACCCCTTGGGTTGGCTACGGACATGCACGTCCCTCGCCTGGCACTGAGCGTCGCTCCTGCGCGCACAGTCCTATCCTCAAGCTCGACACTTGCCTTGTGTCGTGCCCGAGTAGGGCAACTTCCAATCCTTGGCCTTTGTCAGGTGCGGTCCTCTTTCATGTGCCTATGGTTGTCCCATGGCATTGGCGAATATAGCCCTCGCAACTTACTTCCATCCCTCGTGGTGCAGCGTGACCCCACGACTGCACGTCTAGGCCAACGGACCCTTGCTTGCAAGGCTGAACCCAAGCCAAGCTCACAAGTCAATACACGAGGCTCTTGAGTGGTGTCTCGAGTATTCAATCGGCACGGAGGTATTTAACATCCATAAAGATAGCTCGCGGGGCATAATCAGTTCCTATGTCAAGCCTCCGGCACAAGTTGTGCCCCCAACGAGGCCCGCAGGCACGACGCCGTCCATAGAGTCGCCTAACTCGTATGGATACCTAGGATACTCCTATGAGGTGCCTAGGCAGGCCCTTGAGGTCCTCCCTCAAGTTTGATCACTTGGTGCGACTGGCCGACAGCACGCACGGGGGAGGCTGGCTGAGCTGTGACACCTCTGCCCCCTTATATATGCTTTAAAAAGAAAAACCCAAGTTCTAGCACTGGACATCATTTTGCCAGAGAATCACAATGGGCCTTTCTCACTCTTCCGAACTCCAAATGAGGCGCCGTCTGTTCCTAACTCTTTCTCTTGACTTCCTTCACTCCTCCATGAAGTTTCTTCTCATCCCCATACCCGTGGAACGAGATATAGCCTTCGGGAGCTTAATCACTGACACTGCTCCTTGGCTAAGTCAAGCCCTTAGGTGAACGATCTTCAAATGACCCCAAACATGGTAAGCACATTCCATAACATCCTAGGAAGGGTTCCCTCACCCTAAATCCCAAGATTCCATCCATAGCTCGGAAACGCACAGGACTGACACTCAGGCTCGCGCGTGGCCTCGTCCGCCGACGGCCCATGGGCTCATCCCAGATCCTTGCTAAACTTCCTTGGCACTCTTATAATATGTCATAGAGCATCTCTAGATGCTTATTGACTCTCGCCCATCGGAGCCCCTTTTCAATGCACGTCGCCCGCGCACGGCTGACACTGCCTGCGCGGCCGACCCTGCCTGCGTGCACGGCTGACACTCCCTGCGCGGCCGACCCTGCCTACGCGCACGGCCGACACTGCCTGCGCGCGGCTGACACTCATCTGCGCCCGTCTCCTACACGACTGACACTCGCTTGGCCCTCCTGGGCGCGCAGGGGTTATGGGCGCCAAGGCACAACGAAGGCAGCCCGTAACATTCTCCCCCACTCAAGCTCGTCATCGTCCTCGATGACATAGACACGTTTACGCCAACCCGGAGTTTGCCCCCTCGTGGTCTCACATCTCCTTCCCTAGTCCTTTGGGTCTAAAACCCATCTCATCTCCTCTTAAAAATGGAGTCGTGCCCCATGCACTTCTCCTCCCTAGTTTCTCCCAAGCGTGCCTCTGCACCTCGCTTGGAAAGTGCCTCCGCACTTGCACCCTCTGGTGGCTAACTTTGTGGTGACCGCCTGTCATCCACACCATGTTCCTCACGGCCTTCATCAGATCAGGAACCTTTGTCTCCCATCTTGGTAATTCCTACATAGCACCCATTGGTGCGACTTCCACAGTCCAACTGCAACCTTTGCAGCCCCCCCTTTGTTTTTACCGTTTACTTCAGAAGACAATCGTCCTTCAATTTTCACATGGCCCAACGCCTCTTCACTGGCGAACACTCCCCCACTAAAAGTGGAAGACACTTTTCGTTGTTTGTCAAGGTAGGCATCCCTCGATGTGGCAACCTTTGCCAACCATTTCCTCATGGTCCTTTGTCCGTTTTCCTCCGCAAGATCCCGCTATACCAACTGTATAAACAAATCGCGGCTCGACCCCATAAATCGAAGTTAACTTGCCCACACACTGGCACTAGCGGCATTTCAAACCCAATCTTGTGCCCTTTGACGTCTCACACGGCCCCTGCATGACCCACGCTCCACAGTGGTGTCTTTGGCACTTACATATTTTGCACCCTTTTGGCACTCGTCAAGTTCTTGGGACGTACTCGTGGTGGGTACTTCATTTCCTCAAAGTGGTAGCTTCGCCCATTCTGAACAACATCTTGGTTCTTAGATTGTCACTCCCTCGACAGATTCCCTACGATCCCGGTGTGCCTCAGCACTTGGTTCCATCTCTATGGTTCCCCGGTCGTTTGGTGTACCCCTGTACTCTCTGCTCTGGAAAGACTACATTATCAAACTTGAAAACCCATCCAATTCGAAGCTTAGCTAACCCCACTTTACCTCGGCCTCCTCACATTCGTGATTCAGCCCATTGCCTCCTCGGCTAACTCTTGTATCTCCCCACTCTGGTGATTCGACACATTTCCACACATCTGCCTCCCCATGCTAAGTGGTTTGGCTCGCCTTCAGCATCGCCACCCTCCCCTGGCAGTTTGGCCCCATTCCATCTTTGCCTCCCTACAAAGTGGTCCATCATCCTTCAAGGATCTTCCCGCTTCACGCGGTTCGACTCCGTTCTCTTCCTGCTCCACGCAATTCCACATTCTAACCAACAATGCCTCTCCGTCTAGCGAGTCAGCTTGGTTTTTGTCTATGCGTCCCTACCTCTGTAGTGGCGCCCTTCTGAATTTGCCTCCCCATTAAAATGGTTTGGCCTTCTATTTCACAAACATGGTGGCTGCCTCCACCTCATTGTGACATTCAATCATCCCGCAAGGAATCCTGCTCTCAGGCCATTCCTTACATTGTCGCGGCTCACTGGCACGCCTTGCTCTAACTCTGTAGAGCTCCAACTTTGTGGTGCTAGCTCGTCTCCCGTCGAACGTAGCACCCAATCCTGCAAGCGAAGCTTGCTCCATGTTGTAGGCACCAAGCCCACTTGTCCGACATGGTTTTTGAGGGTCTCACCTTCCATTCATTGCAACCTTAAGATGGCTAGGCGTCCGTCATCTTCCCCATAACGTCCAACCCTCGAAGGACGCTTTCCAATGCCCTCAGGCAATACTCAAGTCTATCCATCCTGGAAAGACACTCAACTGATGCGTCCGTCGCATCCACTGTAGGATCTCCACGATCAAATCCCAAAGTTTATAGTCCATGGCTCGTAGCTCTCCACAACATGGTTGCTCAACCTGGCAAACATGGCCTTTTTCCTGACCACCCGACTCATCGACATGTCCCTCTCCTCAACAGGAGCCTAGACTGTTTGAAAGAAAAATTATATTTCCTATTTCCCCTCTCTTCAAAATGGCCAACAACTCTTACTTGTTGCATCACACGACCAGACATTTTGAACCGACAAGTTTCTGATGCAAGTGAACCCTCTGGAACGCTCGTTACCTTCACTTGACATTCTAGCCAAGTCTATGCCTTGCTCAGCAAAGCTGCTAGCCCACTGCTAACAGAGTTTCTAACTAACTGATGGATCATCACAATCAAGAACATTTGAGCTTCAGCTATCCGTTTGTCCAATCTTATAATAAGATCCCAACAGTATAGCACGCTGGTACACTAAGACGACCATCCTATGATAGCGCAAAAGCCAACCAAACATGCCTCAATGGAATCCCTCTGAAAACAGCATCCACTGCACGGAAGACATCCCCTGAAGATACTTCAATCAAACTAGGATGCCCCAAAATCAACTCCCAAAACACAGATGATGGCGGAAACAACGGCTATGAAATGGCCTGATCCTGAAAGTCGTAGTTCATGGCTGACAAAGCAAATTTTTGCCAAAATACGCGCAACCAATCCCTTGTAACCAGTAGTATCGGGTTCACCCATTCGACTGGCACGAAGAATATCATTCCTGATTTGATGTGATCTCTGCACTGACATTCAACTAATGCTCCTAAAAAAAATTTAGCTCATGGGAGCTGTGAACATAACGGTGGCTTCACTCGTCTTTCTGACCCTGGCTAGATCAACCTTCGCCAATTGCTTCATTTCAAACCGCACTGCAATCCACTATTGCCAATATCAATCACACGTGATATCAACTCAGCATCACAATGCTCACCCTTCGCTCTGATACCAACTGTCACGGCCTGACTCCTCCTAAGCGGCAGCGGCACAAAAATAGCCCGTGCGGCGCTCGTAGTCCCACCTGACTACAAGCCAGCCTTTCCTCATCCCAGGTTTTCTTGGCACGACCCCATGCCTATGGTGAAGCTTGCCTCAGAGGCTTAACTTTCCTTGTGCCGCCCGTTTGATGTCAAGGCTTCAGCCTTGTCTTGCTATCATACCCTTGTAGCACATTTCATATGCTGGGACTCGTCTATGCGCACCCCTTGGGTTGGCTACGGACATGCACGTCCCTCGCCTGGCACTGAGCGTCGCTCCTGCGCGCACAGTCCTATCCTCAAGCTCGACACTTGCCTTGTGTCGTGCCCGAGTAGGGCAACTTCCAATCCTTGGCCTTTGTCAGGTGCGGTCCTCTTTCATGTGCCTATGGTTGTCCCATGGCATTGGCGAATATAGCCCTCGCAACTTACTTCCATCCCTCGTGGTGTAGCGTCACCCCACGACTGCACGTCGAGGCCAACGGACCCTTGCTTGCAAGGCTGAACCCAAGCCAAGCTCACAAATCAAGACACGAGCCTCTTGAGTGGTGCCTCGAGTATTCAATCGGAACGGAGGTCTTTAACATCCATAAAGATAGCCCGCGGGGCATAATCAGTTCCTATGTCAAGCCTCCGGCACAAGTTGTGCGCCCAACGCGGCCCGCAGGCACGACGCCGTCCATAGAGTCGCCTAACTCGTATGGATACCTAGGACACTCCTATGCTTGAGGTCCTCCCTAAAGGTTGCTCACTTGGTGCGACTGGCCGACAGCACGCACGGGGGAGGCTGGCTGAGATGTGACACCTCTGCCCCCCTTATATATGCTTTAAAAAGAAAAACCCAAGTTCTACCACTGGACATCATTTCGCCAGAGAATCACAATGGGCCTTTCTCACTCTTCCGAACTCCAAATGAGGCGCCGTCTATTCCTAACTCTTTCTCTTGACTTCCTCACTCCTCCAGGAAGTTTCGTCTCAACCCCATACTCGTGGAA
Organism: Lycium barbarum; assembly: GCF_019175385.1. Lineage (NCBI taxonomy): Eukaryota > Viridiplantae > Streptophyta > Magnoliopsida > Solanales > Solanaceae > Lycium > Lycium barbarum. The sequence continues at coordinate 26,737,073 of NC_083344.1, read as the reverse complement.
CGAGATATAGCCTTCGGGAGCTTAATCACTGACACTGCTCCTTGGCTAAGTCAAGCCCTTAGGTGAACGATCTTCAAATGACGCCAAACGTGGTAAGCACATTCCATAACATCCTAGTAAGGGTCCCCCCACCCTAAATCCCAAGATTCCATCCATAGCTCGGAAACGCACGGGACTGACACTCAGGCTCGCGCGTGGCCTCGTCCGCCGACGGCCCATGGGCTCATCCCAGATCCTTGCTGAACTTCCTTGGCACTCTTATAATATGCCATAGAGCATCTCTAGATGCTTATTGACTCTCGCCCATCGGAGCCCCTTTTCAATGCACGTCGCCCGCGCACGGCTGACACTGCCTGCGCGGCCGACCCTGCCTGCGCGCACGGCTGACACTCCCTGCGCGGCCAACCCTGCCTGCGCGCACGGCCGACACTGCCTGCGCGCGGCTGACACACATCTGCGCCCATCTCCTACATGACTGACACTCGCTAGGCCCTCCTGGGCGCGCAGGGGTTATGGGCGCCAAGGCACAACGAAGGCAGCCTGTAACATTCTCCCCCATTCAAGCTCGTCATCGTCCTCGATGACATAGACACGTCCACGCCAACCCAGAGTTTGCCCCCTCGGGGTCTCACATCTCCTTCCCTAGTCCTTTGGGTCTAAAACCCATCTCATCTCCTCTTAAATATGGAGTCGTGCCCCATGCACTTCTCCTCCCTAGTTTCTCCCAAGCGTGCCTTTGCACCTCGCTTGGAAAGTGCCTCCGCACTTGCACCCTCTGGTGGCTAACTTTGTGGTGACCGCCTGTCATCCACACCATGTTCCTCACGGCCTTCATCAGATCAGGAACCTTTGTCTCCCATCTTGGTAATTCCTACATAGCACCCATTGGTGTGACTTCCACAGTCTAACTGCATCCTTGGCAGCCCCCCCTTTTTTTTTACCGTTTACTTCAGAAGACAAGCGTCCTTCGAGGGTTGGACTTTTTGGGGAAGTTGACGGATGCCTAGCCATCTTAAGGGTTGCAATGAATGGAAGGTGAGACCCTCAAAAACCATGTCGGATAAGTGGGCTTGGTGCCTACAACATGGAGCAAGCTTGGCTTGCAGTATTCAGTGAGGCGTGCCAGTGAGCCGCGACAACGTAAGGAATGGCCTCAGAGCAGGATTCCTTGCGGGATGATTGAATGTCACAACGAGGTGGAGACAGCCACCGTGTTTGTGAAATGGAAGGCCAAACCATTTTAAAGGGGAGGCAAAATCAGAAGGGAGCCACTACAGAGGTAGGGACGCATGGACAAAAACCAAGCTGAACCGCTAGACGGAGAGGCATTGTTGGTTAGAATGTGGAATTGCGTGGAGCAGGAAGAGGACGGAGTCGAAGCTAGAATTAGGCCAAACTGCGAGGGCAGGGCGGTGATACTGAAGGCGAGCCGAACCACTTAGCGTGGGGAGGCAGATGTGTAGAAATGTGTCGAACCACCAGAGTGGGGAGATACAAGAGTTAGTCGAGGAGGCAATGGGCTGAATCACGGATGTGAGGAGGCCAAGGTAAAGTGGGGTTAGCTAAGCTTCGGATTGGATTGGGTTTCCAAGTGCGAGAATGTAGTGTTTCCAGAGCAAAGAGTACTAGGGTACACCAAGCAATCGGGGAACCATAAATATGGAACCAAGTACTGGGGTACACCGAGAGCGTTAGGGATCTGTCGAGGGAGTGACAATCTAAGAACCAAGATGTTGTTCAGAATGGGTGAAGCTACCACTTTGAGGAAATGAAGTACTCACCACGAGTACGTCCCAAGAACTTGACGAGTGCCGAGAGGGTGCAAAGTATGTAAGTGCCAAAGACACCACTGTGGAGCGTGGGTCATGTAGGGGCCGTGTTAGACGTCAAAGGGGACAAGATTGGATTTGAAAAGCCGGTAGTGTCAGTGTGTGGGCAAGTTAACTTCAATTTATGGGGTCGAGCCTTGATTTGTTTATACAGATGGTATAACGGGGTCGGCCGCGCCGGCAGTGTATGCCGTGCGCGGGCGACGTGCATTGAAGAGGGGCTCCGACGGACGAGAGTCAATAAGCATCTAGAGATGCTCTATGGTATATTATAAGAGTGCCAAGGAAGTTTAGCAAGGATCTGGGATGAACCCATGGGCCGTCGGCGGGCGAGGCCACGCGCGAGCCTGAGTGTCAGTCCCGTGCGTTTCCGAGCTATGGATGGAATCTTGGGATTTAGGGTGAGAGGACACTTCCTAGGATGTTATGGAATGTGCTTACCAAGTTGGACCTCAAGGGACTGCCTAGGCACCTCATAGGAGTGTCCTAGGTATCCATATGAGTTAGGGGACTCTATGGACGGCGTCGTGCTTGCGGGTCGCGTTGGGCGCACAACATGTGCCGGAGGCTTGACGTAGGAACTGATTATGCCCCGCGGGCTATCTTTATGGATGTTAAAGACCTCCGTGCCGATTGAATACTCGAGGCACCACTCAAGAGCCTCGTGTATTGACTTGTGAGCTTGGCTTGGGTTCAGCCTTGCAAGCAAGGGTCCGTTGGCCTAGACGTGCAGTCATGGGGTGACGCTGCACCACGAGGGATGGAAGTAAGTTGCGAGGGCTATATTCGCCAATGCCATGGGACAACCATAGGCACATGAAAGAGGACCGCACCTGACAAAGGCCAAGGATTGGAAGTTGCCCTACTCGGGCACGACACAAGGCAAGTGTCAAGCTTGAGGATAGGACTGTGCACGCAGGAGCGACGCTCAGTGCCAGGCGAGGGACGTGCATGTCCGTAGCCAACCCAAGGGGTGCGCATAGACGAGACCCAGCATATGAAATGTGCCACAAGAGTATGATAGCAAGACAAGGGTGAAGCCTTGACATCAAACGGGCGGCACAAGGAAAGCTAAGCCTCTGAGGAAAGCTTCACCATAGGCATGGGGTCGTGCCAAGAAAACCTGGGATAAGGAAAGGCTGGCTTGTAGTCAGGTGGGACTACGAGCGCCGTACGGGCTATTTTTGTGCCGCTGCCGCTTAGGAGGAGTCGGCCCATGACAGTTGGTATCAGAGCGAAGGGTGAGCATTGTGATGCTGAGTTGATATCACGTGTGATTGATATTGGCAATAGTGTATTGCAGTGCGGTTTGAAATGAATCCATTGGCGAAGGTTGATCTGGCCAGGGTCAGAAAGACGAGTGAAGCCACGATTATGTTCAGAGCTCCCATGAGCTAAATTTTTTTTAAGAGCATTAGTTGAATGTCAGTGCAGAGATCACATCAAAGCAGGAATGATATTCTTCGTGCCAGTCGAATGGGTGAACCCTATACTACTGGTTACAAGGGATTGGTTGCGCGTATTATGGCTAAAATTTGCTTTGTCAGCCATGAACTACGACTTTCAGGATCAGGCCATTTCACAGCCGTTGTTTCCGCCATCGTCTGTGTTTTGGGAGTTGATTTTGGGGCATCCTAGTTTGATTGAAGTATCTTCAGGGGATGTCTTCCGTGCAGTGGATGCTGTTTTCAGAGGGATTCCATTGAGGCATGTTTGGTTGGCTTTTGCGCCATCAGAGGATGGTCGTCTTAGTGCACCAGCGTGCTATACTGTTGGGATCTTATTACAAGATTGGACAAACGGATAGCTAAAGCTCAAATGTTCTTGATTGTGATGATCCATCAGTTAGTTAGAAACTCTGTTAGCAGTGGGCTAGCAGCTTTGCTGAGCAAGGCATAGACTTGGCCAGAATGTCAAGTGAAGGTAGCGAGCGTTCCAGAGGGTTCACTTGCATCAGAAACTTGTCGGTTCAAAATGTCTGGTCGTGTGATGCAACAAGTAAGAGTTGTTGGCCATTTTGAAAAGGGGAAATAGGAAATATAATTTTTCTTTCAAACAGTCTAGGCTGCCGTTGAGGAGAGGGACATGTCGATGAGTCGGGTGGTCAGGAAAAAGGCCATGTTTGCCAGGTTGAGCAACCATGTTTTGGAGAGCTACGAGCCATGGACTATAAACTTTGGGATTTGATCGTGGAGATCCTACAGTGGATGCGACGGACGCATCAGTTGAGTGTCTTTCCAGGATGGATAGACTTGAGTATTGCCTGAGGGCATTGGAAAGCGTCCTTCGAGGGTTGGACGTTATGGGGAAGATGACGGACGCCTAGCCATCTTAAAGGTTGCAATGAATGGAAGGTGAGACCCTCAAAAACCATGTCGGACAAGTGGGCTTGGTGCCTACAACATGGAGCAAGCTTCGCTTGCAGGATTGGGTGCTACGTTCTACAGAGTTAGAGCAAGGCGTGCCAGTGAGCCGCGACAACGTAAGGAATGGCCTGAGAGCAGGATTCCTTGCGGGATGATTGAATGTCACAATGAGGTGGAGGCAGCCACCATGTTTGTGAAATAGAAGGCCAAACAATTTTAATGGGGAGGCAAATTCAGAAGGGCGCCACTACAGAGGTAGGGACGCATAGACAAAAACCAAGCTGACCCGCTAGACGGAGAGGCATTGTTGGTTAGAATGTGGAATTGCGTGGAGCAGGAAGAGGACGGAGTCGAACCGCGTGAAGCGGGGAGATCCTTGAAGGATGATGGACCACTTTGTAGGGAGGCAAAGATGGAATGGGGCCAAACTGCCAGGGCAGGGCGGCGATGCTGACGGCGAGCCAAACCACTTAGCGTGGAGAGGCAGATGTGTGGAAATGTGTCGAACCACCAGAGTGGGGTGATACAAGAGTTAGCCGAGGAGGCAATGGGCTGAATCACAAATGTGAGGAGGCCGAGGTAAAGTGGGGTTAGCTAAGCTTCGAATTGGATGGGTTTCCAAGTTTGAGAATGTAGTCTTCCCAGAGCAGAGAGTACTAGGGTAAACCAAATGACCGGGGAACCACAGAGATGAAACCAAGTGCTGAGGCACACCGGGATCATAGAGAATCTGTCGAGGGAGTGACAATCTAAGAACCAAGATGTTGTTCAGAATGGGCGAAGCCTCCACTGTGAGGAAATGAAGTACCCACCACGAGTACGTCCCAAGAACTTGACGAGTGCCAAGAGGGTGCAAAATATGTAAGTGCCAAAGACACCACTGTGGAGCGTGGGTCATGCAGGGGTCGTGTGACACGTCAAAGGGGACAAGATTGGGTTTGAAATGCCGCTAGTGCCAGTGTGTGGGCAAGTTAACTTCGATTTATGGGGTCGAGCCTCGATTTGTTTATACAGCTGGTATAGCGGGATCTTGCGGAGGAAAACGGACAAAGGACCATGAGGAAATGGTTGGCAAAGGTTGCCACATCGAGGGATGCCTACCTTGACAAACAAGGAAAAGTGTCTTCCACTTTTAGTGGGGGAGTATTCGCCTATGAAGAGGCGTTGGGCCATGTAAAAATTGAAGGATGATTGTCTTCCGAAGTAAACGGTAAGAAGGGGCTGCAAAGGTTGCAGTTGGACTGTGGAAGTCGCACCAATGGGTGCTATGTAGGAATTACCAGGATGGGAGACAAAAGTTCCTAATCTGATGAAGGCCGTGAGGAACATGGTGTGGATGACAGACGGTCACCACAAAGTTAGCCACCAGAGGGTGCAAGTGCGGAGGCACTTTCCAAGCGAGGTGCAGAGGCACGCTTGGGAGAAACTAGCGAAGAGAAGTGCATGGGGCACGACTCCATTTTTAAGAGGAGATGAGATGGGTTTTAGACCCAAAGGACTAGGGAAGGAGATGTGAGACCCCGAGGGGGCAAACTCCGGGTTGGCGTGGACGTGTCTATGTCATCGAGGACGATGACGAGCTTGAGTGGGGGAGAATGTTACGAGCTGCCTTCGTTGTGCCTTGGCGCCCATAACCCCTGCGCGCCCAGGAGGGCCAAGCGAGTGTCAATCGTGCAGGAGACGGGCGTAGATGAGTGTCAGCCGCGCGCAGGCAGTGTCGGCCGTGCGCGCAGGCAGGGTCGGCCGCGCAGGCAGTGTCAGCCGTGCGCGCAGGCAGGGTCGGCCGCGCAGGCAGTGTCAGCCGTGCGCGGGCGACGTGCATGGAAAAGGGGCTCCGACGGGCGAGAGTCAATAAGCATCTAGAGATGCTCTATGGCATATTATAAGAGTGCCAAGGAAGTTTAGCAAGGATCTGGGATGAGCCCATGGGCCGTCGGCGGACGAGGCCACGCGCGAGCCTGAGTGTCAGTCCCGTGCGTTTCCGAGCTATGGATGGAATCTTGGGATTTCGGGTGCGAGGACCCTTCCTAGGATGTTATGGAATGTGCTTACCAAGGTTGGCGTCATTTGAAGATCGTTCACCTAAGGGCTTGACTTAGCCAAGGAGCAGTGTCAGTGAGAAAGCTCCCGAAGGCTATATCTCGTTCCACGAGTATGGGGATGAGACGAAACTTCATGGAGGAGTGAAGGAAGTCAAGAGAAAGAGTTAGGAACAGACGGTGCCTAATTTGGAGTTCGGAAGAGTGAGAAAGGCCCATTGTGATTCTCTGGCAAAATGATGTCCAGTGCTAGAACTTGGGTTTTTCTTTTTAAAGCATATATAAGGGGGGCAGAGGTGTCTACAGCTCAGCCAGCCTCCCCCGTGCGTGCTGTCGGCCAGTCGCACTAAGTGAGCAACCTTGAGGGAGGACCTCAAGGGCCTGCCTAGGCATCTCATCGGAGTGTCTTAGGTATCCATACGAGTTAGGGGACTCTATGGACGGCGTCGTGCCTGCGGGCCGCGTTGGGCGCACAACATGTGCCGGAGGCTTGACGTAGGAACTGATTATGCTCCGCGGGCTAACTTTATGGATGTTAAAGACCTCCGTGCCGATTGAGTACTCGAGGCACCACTCAAGAGCCTCGTGTATTGACTTGTGAGCTTGGCTTGGGTTCAGCCTTGTAAGCAAGGGTCCGTTGGCCTAGATGTGCAGTCGTGGGGTGACGCTGCACCACGAGAGATGGAAGTAAGTTGCGAGGGCTATGTTTGCCAATGCCATGGGACAACCATAGGCACATGAAAGAGGACCGCACCTGACAAAGGCCAAGGATTGGCAGTTGCCCTACTCAGGCACGACACAAGGCAAGTGTCAAGCTTGAGGATAGGACTGTGCGCGCAGGAGCGACGCTCAGTGCCAGGCGAGGGACATGCATGTCCGTAGCCAACCCAAGGGGTGCGCATAGACGAGACCCCGCATATGAAATGCGCCACAAGGGTATGATAGCAAGACAAGGCTGAAGCCTTGACACCAAACGGGCGGCACAAGGAAAGCTAAGCCTCTGGGGCAAGCTTCACCATAGGCATGGGGCCGTGCCAAGAAAACCTGGGATAAGGAAAGGCTGGCTTGTAGTCAGGTGGGACTACGGGCGTCGCACGGGCTATTTGTGTGCCGCTGCCGCTTAGGAGGAGTCGGCCCGTGACAATTCAATCGGCACGGAGGTCTTTAACATCCATAAAGATAGCCCGCGGGGCATAATCAGTTCCTATGTCAAGCCTCCGGCACAAGTGTTACGGGCTGCCTTTATTGTGCCTTGGCGCCCGTAACCCGGCATACCCCGAGCGGGCCAAACGAGTGTCAGCCGCACAGGCAGTGTCAGCCGCACAGGCGCAGGCAGTGTCAGCCGCACAGGCGCAGGCAGTGCCAGCCGCGCAGGCAGTGCCAGCCGCACAGGCAGTGCCAGCCCACAGGCAGTGTCAGCCCCGCAGGCAATGTCAGCCGTGCGGGCGACGTGCACCAACATGGGTTCCGAGGGATCCGGAGTCCACAATCATCATAGATATGCCCCATTTCATATCCCAATAGCAGCAAGGAAGTTTAGCAAGGATCTGAAATGAGCCCACGGGTCGTCGACGCACGAGCGACCCCGTGCGAGCCTGAGTGTCAGTCCCGAGCGTTTCCGAGCCATGGATGGAATCTTGGGATTTCGGGTGAACACACCCCTCCTAGGATGTTATTGAATATGCTTACCTAGTTTGGCGTCATTGGAACATCATTTACCTAAGGGCTTGACTTAGCCAAAGAGCAGTGTCAGTGTCAACGCTCCTAAGGCCATGTCGCGTTCCACGAGCATGGGAATGAGATGAAACTTCATGGAGGAGTGAAGGAAGTCAAGAGAAAGAGTTAGGAACAGACGGCGCTTCATTTGGAGTTCGAATCATCAAGAAAGACCAAGTGTGATTCTCGGGCAGAATCATGTCCAGTGATAAACCTTGGGTTTTTATTTTTAAAGCATATATAAGGGGGGCAGAGGTGTCTCAGCTCAGCCAGCCTCCCCCGTACGTGCCACCATCAAGCCGTACTAAGTGAGCATCCTTGGGGGACAACCTCAAGGGCCTGCCTAGGCATCCCCATTGGATCCTAGGTACCCATACGAGTCACGCAACTCTATGGGCGGCGCTCGGCCACAGGCCAGCGTTGGGCGCCCAACGAGGGCCGGAGGCTTGACGTATGGACCGACTATGCCCTGCGGGCTATCCTTGAGAATAAGAAATCCCTCCGTGCCGATTGAACACTCGAGGCATCCATCCTAAGAGCCTCGTGTGTTGACTTGTGAGCTTGGCTCAGGTTCAGCCTAGCGAGCAAGGGTCCGTTGGCCTAGACGTGCAGTCGTAGGGCGACGCTGCACCGTGCAAGATGGAAGTATGTCGCGAGGGCTACATTTAGCAAAGCCGCATCATAGGCATACTACAAAGAACACCCATGACATAGGCCAAGGATTCAAGAGTTGCCCTACTCAGGCATCGCACCGCTCGGGCGTACAGGCACCCGACCAGTGTCAAGCCAGAGGATTGGACTGTGCGTGCACCCGCGACGCTCAGCTCCTGGCGAGGGACTGTCATGTCCATAGCCAACCCCAAGTGTGAGTGCAGGCAAAGACAGAACATATGAAACCTGCCACAGGGGCATTCTAGCAAGGCAAGGCCAAAGCCTTGACATCGTCTCAGCAGCACCGTTGAAGCTAAGCCTCAAGGTTGCTCACTTGGTGCGACTGGCCGACAGCACGCACGGGGGAGGCTGGCTGAGCTGTGACACCTTTGCCCCCTTATATATGCTTTACAAAGAAAAACCCAAGTTCTAGCACTGGACATCATTTTGCCAGAGAATCACAATGGGCCTTTCTCACTCTTCCGAACTCCAAATGAGGCGCCGTCTGTTCCTAACTCTTTCTCTTGACTTCCTTCACTCCTCCATGAAGTTTCGTCTCATCCCCATACTCGTGGAACGAGATATAGCCTTCGGGAGCTTAATCACTGACACTGCTCCTTGGCTAAGTCAAGCCCTTAGGTGAACGATCTTCAAATGACCCCAAACTTGGTAAGCACATTCCATAACATCCTAGGAAGGGTTCCCTCACCCTAAATCCCAATATTCCATCCATAGCTCGGAAACGCACGGGACTGACACTCAGGCTCGCGCGTGGCCTCGTCCGCCGACGGCCCATGGGCTCATCCCAGATCCTTGCTAAACTTCCTTGGCACTCTTATAATATGTCATAGAGCATCTCTAGATGCTTATTGACTCTCGCCCATCGGAGCCCCTTATCAATGCACGTCGCCCGCGCACGGCTGACACCGCCTGCGCGGCCGACCCTGCCTGCGCGCACGGCTGACACTCCCTGCGCGGCCGACCCTGCCTGCGCGCACGGCCGACACTGCCTGCGCGCGGCTGACACACATCTGCGCCCATCTCCTACATGACTGACACTCGCTAGGCCCTCCTGGGCGCGCAGGGGTTATGGGCGCCAAGGCACAACGAAGGCAGCCTGTAACATTCTCCCTCACTCAAGCTCGTCATCGTCCTCGATGACATAGACACGTCCACGCCAACCCGGAGTTTGCCCCCTCGGGGTCTCACATCTCCTTCCCTAGTCCTTTGGGTCTAAAACCCATCTCATCTCCTCTTAAAAATGGAGTCCTGCCCCATGCACTTCTCCTCCCTAGTTTCTCCCAAGCGTGCCTCTGCACCTCGCTTGGAAAGTGCCTACGCACTTGCACCCTCTGGTGGCTAACTTTGTGGTGACCGCTTGTCATCCACACCATGTTCCTCACGGCCTTCATCAGATCAGGAACCTTTGTCTCCCATCTTGGTAATTCCTACATAGCACCCATTGGTGCGACTTCCACAGTCCAACTGCAACCTTTGCAGCCCCCCCTTTTTTTTTACCGTTTACTTCAGAAGACAATCGTCCTTCAATTTTCACATGGCCCAACGCCTCTTCACTGGCGAACACTCCCCCACTAAAAGTGGAAGACACTTTTCGTTGTTTGTCAAGGTAGGCATCCCTCGATGTGGCAACCTTTGCCAACCATTTCCTCATGGTCCTTTGTCCGTTTTCCTCCGCAAGATCCCGCTATACCAACTGTATAAACAAATCGAGGCTCGACCCCATAAATCGAAGTTAACTTGCCCACACACTGGCACTAGCGGCATTTCAAACCCAATCTTGTCCCCTTTGACGTCTCACACGGACCCTGCATGACCCACGCTCCACAGTGGTGTCTTTGGCACTTACATATTTTGCACCCTTTTGGCACTCGTCAAGTTCTTGGGACGTACTCGTGGTGGGTACTTCATTTCCTCAAAGTGGTAGCTTCGCCCATTCTGAACAACATCTTGGTTCTTAGATTGTCACTCCCTCGACAGATTCCCTACGATCCCGGTGTGCCTCAGCACTTGGTTCCATCTCTATGGTTCCCCGGTCGTTTGGTGTACCCCTGTACTCTCTGCTCTGGAAAGACTACATTATCAAACTTGAAAACCCATCCAATTCGAAGCTTAGCTAACCCCACTTTACCTCGGCCTCCTCACATTCGTGATTCAGCCCATTGCCTCCTCGGCTAACTCTTGTATCTCCCCACTCTGGTGGTTCGACACATTTCCACACATCTGCCTCCCCATGCTAAGTGGTTTGGCTCGCCTTCAGCATCGCCACCCTCCCCTGGCAGTTTGGCCCCATTCCATCTTTGCCTCCCTACAAAGTGGTCCATCATCCTTCAAGGATCTTCCCGCTTCACGCGGTTCGACTCCGTTCTCTTCCTGCTCCACGCAATTCCACATTCTAACCAACAATGCCTCTCCGTCTAGCTGAGTCAGCTTGGTTTTTGTCTATGCGTCCCTACCTCTGTAGTGGCGCCCTTCTGAATTTGCCTCCCCATTAAAATGGTTTGGCCTTCTATTTCACAAACATGGTGGCTGCCTCCACCTCATTGTGACATTCAATCATCCCGCAAGGAATCCTGCTCTCAGGCCATTCCTTACGTTGTCGCGGCTCACTGGCACGCCTTGCTCTAACTCTGTAGAGCTCCAACTTTGTGGTGCTAGCTCGTCTCCCGTCGAACGTAGCACCCAATCCTGCAAGCGAAGCTTGCTCCATGTTGTAGGCACCAAGCCCACTTGTCCGACATGGTTTTTGAGGGTCTCACCTTCCATTCATTGCAACCCTTAAGATGGCTAGGCGTCCGTCATCTTCCCCATAACGTCCAACCCTCGAAGGACGCTTTCCAATGCCCTCAGGCAATACTCAAGTCTATCCATCCTGGAAAGACACTCAACTGATGCGTCCGTCGCATCCACTGTAGGATCTCCACGATCAAATCCCAAAGTTTATAGTCCATGGCTCGTAGCTCTCCACAACATGGTTGCTCAACCTGGCAAACATGGCCTTTTTCCTGACCACCCGACTCATCGACATGTCCCTCTCCTCAACAGGAGCCTAGACTGTTTGAAAGAAAAATTATATTTCCTATTTCCCCTCTTCAAAATGGCCAACAACTCTTACTTGTTGCATCACACGACCAGACATTTTGAACCGACAAGTTTCTGATGCAAGTGAACCCTCTGGAACGCTCGTTACCTTCACTTGACATTCTAGCCAAGTCTATGCCTTGCCTCAGCAAAGCTGCTAGCCCACTGCTAACAGAGTTTCTAACTAACTGATGGATCATCACAATCAAGAACATTTGAGCTTCAGCTATCCGTTTGTCCAATCTTATAATAAGATCCCAACAGTATAGCACGCTGGTGCACTAAGACGACCATCCTCTGATAGCGCAAAAGCCAACCAAACATGCCTCAATGGAATCCCTCTGAAAACAGCATCCACTGCACGGAAGACATCCCCTGAAGATACTTCAATCAAACTAGGATGCCCCAAAATCAACTCCCAAAACACAGATGATGGCGGAAACAACGGCTGTGAAATGGCCTGATCCTGAAAGTCGTAGTTCATGGCTGACAAAGCAAATTTTAGCCAAAATACGCGCAACCAATCCCTTGTAACCAGTAGTATCGGGTTCACCCATTCGACTGGCACGAAGAATATCATTCCTGATTTGATGTGATCTCTGCACTGACATTCAACTAATGCTCTTAAAAAAAATTTAGCTCATGGGAGCTGTGAACATAACGGTGGCTTCACTCGTCTTTCTGACCCTGGCCTAGATCAACCTTCGCAAATGGCTTCATTTCAAACCGCACTGCAATCCACTATTGCCAATATCAATCACACGTGATATCAACTCAGCATCACAATGCTCACCCTTCGCTCTGATACCAACTGTCACGGCCCGACTCCTCCTAAGCGGCAGCGGCACAAAAATAGCCCGTGCGGCGCTCGTAGTCCCACCTGACTACAAGCCAGCCTTTCCTCATCCCAGGTTTTCTTGGCACGACCCCATGCCTATGGTGAAGCTTGCCTCAGAGGCTTAACTTTCCTTGTGCCGCCCGTTTGATGTCAAGGCTTCAGCCTTGTCTTGCTATCATACCCTTGTGGCACATTTCATATGCTGGGACTCGTCTATGCGCACCCCTTGGGTTGGCTACGGACATGCACGTCCCTCGCCTGGCACTGAGCGTCGCTCCTGCGCGCACAGTCCTATCCTCAAGCTTGACACTTGCCTTGTGTCGTGCCCGAGTAGGGCAACTTCCAATCCTTGGCCTTTGTCAGGTGCGGTCCTCTTTCATGTGCCTATGGTTGTCCCATGGCATTGGCGAATATAGCCCTCGCAACTTACTTCCATCCCTCGTGGTGCAGCGTCACCCCACGACTGCACGTCTAGGCCAACGGACCCTTGCTTGCAAGGCTGAACCCAAGCCAAGCTCACAAATCAAGACACGAGCCTCTTGAGTGGTGCCTCGAGTATTCAATCGGAACGGAGGTCTTTAACATCCATAAAGATAGCCCGCGGGGCATAATCAGTTCCTATGTCAAGCCTCCGGCACAAGTTGTGCGCCCAACGCGGCCCGCAGGCACGACGCCGTCCATAGAGTCGCCTAACTCGTATGGATACCTAGGACACTCCTATGCTTGAGGTCCTCCCTAAAGGTTGCTCACTTGGTGCGACTGGCCGACAGCACGCACGGGGGAGGCTGGCTGAGATGTGACACCTCTGCCCCCCTTATATATGCTTTAAAAAGAAAAACCCAAGTTCTAGCACTGGACATCATTTTGCCAGAGAATCACAATGGGCCTTTCTCACTCTTCCGAACTCCAAATGAGGCGCCGTCTATTCCTAACTCTTTCTCTTGACTTCCTCACTCCTCCAGGAAGTTTCGTCTCATCCCCATACTCGTGGAACGAGATATAGCCTTCGGGAGCTTAATCACTGACACTGCTCCTTGGCTAAGTCAAGCCCTTAGGTGAACGATCTTCAAATGACGCCAAACTTGGTAAGCACATTCCATAACATCCTAGTAAGGGTCCCCCCACCCTAAATCCCAAGATTCCATCCATAGCTCGGAAACGCACGGGACTGACACTCAGGCTCGCGCGTGGCCTCGTCCGCCGACGGCCCATGGGCTCATCCCAGATCCTTGCTAAACTTCCTTGGCACTCTTATAATATGCCATAGAGCATCTCTAGATGCTTATTGACTCTCGCCCATCGGAGCCCCTTTTCAATGCACGTCGCCCGCGCACGGCTGACACTGCCTGCGCGGCCGACCCTGCCTGCGCGCACGGCTGACACTCCCTGCGCGGCCGACCCTGCCTGCGCGCACGGCCGACACTGCCTGCGCGCGGCTGACACACATCTGCGCCCATCTCCTACACGACTGACACTCGCTAGGCCCTCCTGGGCGCGCAGGGGTTATGGGCGCCAAGGCACAACGAAGGCAGCCTGTAACATTCTCCCCCATTCAAGCTCGTCATCGTCCTCGATGACATAGACACGTCCACGCCAACCCAGAGTTTGCCCCCTCGGGGTCTCACATCTCCTTCCCTAGTCCTTTGGGTCTAAAACCCATCTCATCTCCTCTTAAATATGGAGTCGTGCCCCATGCACTTCTCCTCCCTAGTTTCTCCCAAGCGTGCCTTTGCACCTCGCTTGGAAAGTGCCTCCGCACTTGCACCCTCTGGTGGCTAACTTTGTGGTGACCGCCTGTCATCCACACCATGTTCCTCACGGCCTTCATCAGATCAGGAACCTTTGTCTCCCATCTTGGTAATTCCTACATAGCACCCATTGGTGCGACTTCCACAGTCCTAACTGCATCCTTTGCAGCCCCCCCCCCCCCCCTTTTTTTTTACCGTTTACTTCAGAAGACAAGCGTCCTTCGAGGGTTGGACTTTATGGGGAAGTTGACGGATGCCTAGCCATCTTAAGGGTTGCAATGAATGGAAGGTGAGACCCTCAAAAACCATGTCGGATAAGTGGGCTTGGTGCCTACAACATGGAGCAAGCTTGGCTTGCAGTATTCAGTGAGGCGTGCCAGTGAGCCGCGACAACGTAAGGAATGGCCTCAGAGCAGGATTCCTTGCGGGATGATTGAATGTCACAACGAGGTGGAGGCAGCCACCGTGTTTGTGAAATGGAAGGCCAAACCATTTTAAAGGGGAGGCAAAATCAGAAGGGAGCCACTACAGAGGTAGGGACGCATGGACAAAAACCAAGCTGAACCGCTAGACGGAGAGGCATTGTTGGTTAGAATGTGGAATTGCGTGGAGCAGGAAGAGGACGGAGTCGAAGCTAGAATTAGGCCAAACTGCGAGGGCAGGGCGGTGATGCTGAAGGCGAGCCGAACCACTTAGCGTGGGGAGGCAGATGTGTAGAAATGTGTCGAACCACCAGAGTGGGGAGATACAAGAGTTAGTCGAGGAGGCAATGGGCTGAATCACGGATGTGAGGAGGCCAAGGTAAAGTGGGGTTAGCTAAGCTTCGGATTGGATTGGGTTTCCAAGTGCGAGAATGTAGTGTTTCCAGAGCAGAGAGTACTAGGGTACACCAAGCAATCGGGGAACCATAAATATGGAACCAAGTACTGGGGTACACCGAGAGCGTAAGGGATCTGTCGAGGGAGTGACAATCTAAGAACCAAGATGTTGTTCAGAATGGGTGAAGCTACCACTTTGAGGAAATGAAGTACTCACCACGAGTACGTCCCAAGAACTTGACGAGTGCCGAGAGGGTGCAAAGTATGTAAGTGCCAAAGACACCACTGTGGAGCGTGGGTCATGCAGGGGCCGTGTTAGACGTCAAAGGGGACAAGATTGGATTTGAAAAGCCGGTAGTGTCAGTGTGTGGGCAAGTTAACTTCAATTTATGGGGTCGAGCCTTGATTTGTTTATACAGATGGTATAACGGGATCTTGCGGAGGAAAACGGACAAAGGACCATGAGGAAATGGTTGGCAAAGGTTGCCACATCGAGGGATGCCTATCTTGAAAAATAAGGAAAAGTGTCTTCCACTTTTAGTGGGGGAGTATTCGCCTATGAAGAGGCGTTGGGCCATGTGAAAATTGAAGGACGATTGTCTTCCGAAGTAAACGGTAAGAAGGACCTGCAAAGGTCGCGGTGAGACTATGGAAGTCGCACCAATGGGTGCTATGGTGAAATTACCAAGATGGGAGACAAAGGTTCCTGATCTGATAAAGGCCGTGAGGAATATGGTGTGGATGACAGGCGGTCACCACAAAGTTATCCACCAGAGGGTGCAAGTGCGGAGGCACTTTCCAAGCAGGGTGCAGAGGCACGCTTGGGAGAAACTAGGGAGGAGAAGTGCATGGGGCACGACTCCATTTTTAAGAGGAGATGAGATGGGTTTTAGACCCAAAGGACTAGGGAAGGAGATGTGAGACCACGAGGGGGCAAACTCCGGGTTGGCGTGGACGTGTCTATGTCATCGAGGACGATGACGAGCTTGAGTGGGGGAGAATGTTACGGGCTGCCTTCGTTGTGCCTTGGCACCCATAACGCCTGCGCGCCCAGGAGGGCCAAGCGAGTGTCAGTCGTGCAGGAGATGTGCGCAGATGAGTGTCAGCCGCGCGCAGGCAGTGTCGGCCATGCGCGCAGGCAGGGTAGACCGCGCAGGCAGTGTCAGCCGTGCGCGCAGGCAGGGTCGGCCGCGCCGGCAGTGTATGCCGTGCGCGGGCGACGTGCATTGAAGAGGGGCTCCGACGGACGAGAGTCAATAAGCATCTAGAGATGCTCTATGGTATATTATAAGAGTGCCAAGGAAGTTTAGCAAGGATCTGGGATGAACCCATGGGCCGTCGGCGGGCGAGGCCACGCGCGAGCCTGAGTGTCAGTCCCGTGCGTTTCCGAGCTATGGATGGAATCTTGGGATTTAGGGTGAGAGGACACTTCCTAGGATGTTATGGAATGTGCTTACCAAGTTGGACCTCAAGGGACTGCCTAGGCACCTCATAGGAGTGTCCTAGGTATCCATATGAGTTAGGGGACTCTATGGACGGCGTCGTGCTTGCGGGCCGCGTTGGGCGCACAACATGTGCCGGAGGCTTGACGTGGAACTGATTATGCCCCGCGGGCTATCTTTATGGATGTTAAAGACCTCCGTGCCGATTGAATACTCGAGGCACCACTCAAGAGCCTCGTGTATTGACTTGTGAGCTTGGCCTAGACGTGCAGTCATGGGGTGACGCTGCACCACGAGGGATGGAAGTAAGTTGCGAGGGCTATATTCGCCAATGCCATGGGACAACCATAGGCACATGAAAGAGGACCGCACCTGACAAAGGCCAAGGATTGGAAGTTGCCCTACTCGGGCACGACACAAGGCAAGTGTCAAGCTTGAGGATAGGACTGTGCACGCAGGAGCGACGCTCAGTGCCAGGCGAGGGACGTGCATGTCCGTAGCCAACCCAAGGGGTGCGCATAGACGAGACCCAGCATATGAAATGTGCCACAAGAGTATGATAGCAAGACAAGGGTGAAGCCTTGACATCAAACGGGCGGCACAAGGAAAGCTAAGCCTCTGAGGAAAGCTTCACCATAGGCATGGGGTCGTGCCAAGAAAACCTGGGATAAGGAAAGGCTGGCTTGAAGTCAGGTGGGACTACGAGCGCCGTACGGGCTATTTTTGTGCCGCTGCCGCTTAGGAGGAGTCGGCCCATGACAGTTGGTATCAGAGTGAAGGGTGAGCATTGTGATGCTGAGTTGATATCACGTGTGATTGATATTGGCAATAGTGTATTGCAGTGCGGTTTGAAATGAATCCATTGGCGAAGGTTGATCTGGCCAGGGTCAGAAAGACGAGTGAAGCCACGATTATGTTCACAGCTCCCATGAGCTAAATTTTTTTTAAGAGCATTAGTTGAATGTCAGTGCAGAGATCACATCAAAGCAGGAATGATATTCTTCGTGCCAGTCGAATTGGTGAACCCTATACTACTGGTTACATGGGATTGGTTGCGCGTATTATGGCTAAAATTTGCTTTGTCAGCCATGAACTATGACTTTCAGGATCAGGCCATTTCACAGCCGTTGTTTCCGCCATCGTCTGTGTTTTGGGAGTTGATTTTGGGGCATCCTAGTTTGATTGAAGTATCTTCAGGGGATGTCTTCCGTGCAGTGGATGCTGTTTTCAGAGGGATTCCATTGAGGCATGTTTGGTTGGCTTTTGCGCCATCAGAGGATGGTCGTCTTAGTGCACCAGCGTGCTATACTGTTGGGATCTTATTACAAGATTGGACAAACGGATAGCTGAAGCTCAAATGTTCTTGATTGTGATGATCCATCAGTTAGTTAGAAACTCTGTTAGCAGTGGGCTAGCAGCTTTGCTGAGCAAGGCATAGACTTGGCCAGAATGTCAAGTGAAGGTAGCGAGCGTTCCAGAGGGTTCACTTGCATCAGAAACTTGTCGGTTCAAAATGTCTGGTCGTGTGATGCAACAAGTAAGAGTTGTTGGCCATTTTGAAGAGGGGAAATAGGAAATATAATTTTTCTTTCAAACAGTCTAGGCTCCCGTTGAGGAGAGGGACATGTCGATGAGTCGGGTGGTCAGGAAAAAGGCCATGTTTGCCAGGTTGAGCAACCATGTTGTGGAGAGCTACGAGCCATGGACTATAAACTTTGGGATTTGATCGTGGAGATCCTACAGTGGATGCGACGGACGCATCAGTTGAGTGTCTTTCCAGGATGGATAGACTTGAGTATTGCCTGAGGGCATTGGAAAGCGTCCTTCGAGGGTTGGACGTTATGGGGAAGATGACGGACGCCTAGCCATCTTAAAGGTTGCAATGAATGGAAGGTGAGACCCTCAAAAACCATGTCGGACAAGTGGGCTTGGTGCCTACAACATGGAGCAAGCTTCGCTTGCAGGATTGGGTGCTACGTTCGACGGGAGACGAGCTAGCACCACAAAGTTGGAGCTCTACAGAGTTAGAGCAAGGCGTGCCAGTGAGCCGCGACAACGTAAGGAATGGCCTGAGAGCAGGATTCCTTGCGGGATGATTGAATGTCACAATGAGGTGGAGGCAGCCACCATGTTTGTGAAATAGAAGGCCAAACAATTTTAATGGGGAGGCAAATTCAGAAGGGCGCCACTACAGAGGTAGGGACGCATAGACAAAAACCAAGCTGACCCGCTAGACGGAGAGGCATTGTTGGTTAGAATGTGGAATTGCGTGGAGCAGGAAGAGGACGGAGTCGAACCGCGTGAAGCGGGGAGATCCTTGAAGGATGATGGACCACTTTGTAGGGAGGCAAAGATGGAATGGGGCCAAACTGCCAGGGCAGGGCGGCGATGCTGAAGGCGAGCCAAACCACTTAGCGTGGAGAGGCAGATGTGTGGAAATGTGTCGAACCACCAGAGTGGGGAGATACAAGAGTTAGCCGAGGAGGCAATGGGCTGAATCACGAATGTGAGGAGGCCGAGGTAAAGTGGGGTTAGCTAAGCTTCGAATTGGATGGGTTTCCAAGTTTGAGAATGTAGTCTTCCCAGAGCAGAGAGTACTGGGGTAAACCAAACGACCGGGGAACCACAGAGATGAAACCAAGTGCTGAGGCACACCGGGATCATAGGGAATCTGTCGAGGGAGTGACAATCTAAGAACCAAGATGTTGTTCAGAATGGGCGAAGCTACCACTTTGAGGAAATGAAGTACGCACCACGAGTACGTCCCAAGAACTTGACGAGTGCCAAGAGGGTGCAAAATATGTAAGTGCCAAAGACACCACTGTGGAGCGTGGGTCATGCAGGGGTCGTGTGAGACGTCAAAGGGGACAAGATTGGGTTTGAAATGCCGCTAGTGCCAGTGTGTGGGCAAGTTAACTTCGATTTATGGGGTCGAGCCTCGATTTGTTTATACAGCTGGTATAGCGGGATCTTGCGGAGGAAAACGGACAAAGGACCATGAGGAAATGGTTGGCAAAGGTTGCCACATCGAGGGATGCCTACCTTGACAAACAAGGAAAAGTGTCTTCCACTTTTAGTGGGGGAGTATTCGCCTATGAAGAGGCGTTGGGCCATGTGAAAATTGAAGGATGATTGTCTTCCGAAGTAAACGGTAAGAAGGGGCTGCAAAGGTTGCAGTTGGACTGTGGAAGTCGCACCAATGGGTGCTATGTAGGAATTACCAGGATGGGAGACAAAGTTCCTAATCTGATGAAGGCCGTGAGGAACATGGTGTGGATGACAGGCGGTCACCACAAAGTTAGCCACCAGAGGGTGCAAGTG
Organism: Lycium barbarum; assembly: GCF_019175385.1. Lineage (NCBI taxonomy): Eukaryota > Viridiplantae > Streptophyta > Magnoliopsida > Solanales > Solanaceae > Lycium > Lycium barbarum. The sequence goes on along the minus strand of NC_083344.1, from coordinate 26,717,206 downwards.
CGGAGGCACTTTCCAAGCGAGGTGCAGAGGCACGCTTGGGAGAAACTAGGGAAGAGAAGTGCATGGGGCACGACTCCATTTTTAAGAGGAGATGAGATGGGTTTTAGACCCAAAGGACTAGGGAAGGAGATGTGAGACCCCGAGGGGGCAAACTCCGGGTTGGCGTGGACGTGTCTATGTCATCGAGGACGATGACGAGCTTGAGTGGGGGAGAATGTTACGGGCTGCCTTCGTTGTGCCTTGGCGCCCATAACCCCTGCGCGCCCAGGAGGGCCAAGCGAGTGTCAGTCGTGCAGGAGACGGGCGCTAGATGAGTGTCAGCCGCGCGCAGGCAGTGTCGGCCGTGCGCGCAGGCAGGGTCGGCCGCGCAGGCAGTGTCAGCCGTGCGCGCAGGCAGGGTCGGCCGCGCAGGCAGTGTCAGCCGTGCGCGGGCGACGTGCATTGAAAAGGGGCTCCGACGGGCGAGAGTCAATAAGCATCTAGAGATGCTCTATGGCATATTATAAGAGTGCCAAGGAAGTTTAGCAAGGATCTGGGATGAGCCCATGGGCCGTCGGCGGACGAGGCCACGCGCGAGCCTGAGTGTCAGTCCCGTGCGTTTCCGAGCTATGGATGGAATCTTGGGATTTAGGGTGAGGGACCCTTCCTAGGATGTTATGGAATGTGCTTACCAAGTTTGGCATCATTTGAAGATCGTTCACCTAAGGGCTTGACTTAGCCAAGGAGCAGTGTCAGTGATTAAGCTCCCGAAGGCTATATCTCGTTCCACGAGTATGGGGATGAGACGAAACTTCATGGAGGAGTGAAGGAAGTCAAGAGAAAGAGTTAGGAACAGACGGCGGCTCATTTGGAGTTCGGAAGAGTGAGAAAGGCCCATTGTGATTCTCTGGCAAAATGATGTCCAGTGCTAGAACTTGGGTTTTTTCTTTTTAAAGCATATATAAGGGGGGCAGAGGTGTCACAGCTCAGCCAGCCTCCCCCGTGCGTGCTGTCGGCCAGTCGCACCAAGTGAGCAACCTTGAGGGAGGACCTCAAGGGCCTGCCTAGGCACCTCATAGGAGTGTCCTAGGTATCCATACGAGTTAGGGGACTCTATGGACGGCGTCGTGCCTGCGGGCCGCGTTGGGTGCACAACATGTGCTGGAGGCTTGACGTAGGAACTGATTATGCCCCGCGGGCTATCTTTATGGATGTTCAAGACCTCCGTGCTGATTGAATTGTTACGGGCTGCCTTCATTGTGCCTTGGCACCCATAATCCCTGCGCGCCCAGGAGGGCCAAGCGAGTGTCAGTCGTGCAGGAGATGTGCGCAGATGAGTGTCAGCCTGTCACGGGCCGACTCCTCCTAAGCGGCAGCGGCACAAAAATAGCCCGTGCGGCGCTCGTAGTCCCACCTGACTACCAGCCAGCCTTTCCTTATCCCAGGTTTTCTTGGCACGACCCCATGCCTATGGTGAAGCTTGCCTCAGAGGCATAGCTTTTCCTTGTGCCGCCCGTTTAATGTCAAGGCTTCAGCCTTGTCTTGCTATCATACCCTTGTGGCACATTTCATATGCTGGGACTCGTCTATGCGCACCCCTTGGGTTGGCTACGGACATGCACGTCCCTCGCCTGGCACTGAGCGTCGCTCCTGCGCGCACAGTCCTATCCTCAAGCTTCGACACTTGCCTTGTGTCGTGCCCGAGTAGGGCAACTTCCAATCCTTGGCCTTTGTCAGGTGCGGTCCTCTTTCATGTGCCTATGGTTGTCCCATGGCATTGGCGAATATAGCCCTCGCAACTTACTTCCATCCCTCGTGGTGCAGCGTCACCCCACGACTGCACGTCTAGGCCAACGGACCCTTGCTTGCAAGGCTGAACCCAAGCCAAGCTCACAAGTCAATACACGAGGCTCTTGAGTGGTGCCTCGAGTATTCAATCGGCACGGAGGTCTTTAACATCCATAAAGATAGCCCGCGGGGCATAATCAGTTCCTATGTCAAGCCTCCGGCACAAGTTGTGCGCCCAACGCGGCCCGCAGGCACGACGCCGTCCATAGAGTCGCCTAACTCGTATGGATACCTAGGATACTCCTATGAGGTGCCTAGGCAGGCCCTTGAGGTCCTCCCTCAAGGTTGCTCACTTGGTGCGACTGGCCGACAGCACGCACGGGGGAGGCTGGCTGAGCTGTGACACCTCTGCCCCCTTATATATGCTTTAAAAAGAAAAACCCAAGTTCTAGCACTGGACATCATTTTGCCAGAGAATCACAATGGGCCTTTCTCACTCTTCCGAACTCCAAATGAGGCGCCGTCTGTTCCTAACTCTTTCTCTTGACTTCCTTCACTCCTCCATGAAGTTTCGTCTCATCCCCATACTCGTGGAACGAGATATAGCCTTCGGGAGCTTAATCACTGACACTGCTCCTTGGCTAAGTCAAGCCCTTAGGTGAACGATCTTCAAATGACCCCAAACATTGGTAAGCACATTCCATAACATCCTAGGAAGGGTTCCCTCACCCTAAATCCCAAGATTCCATCCATAGCTCGGAAACGCACGGGACTGACACTCAGGCTCGCGCGTGGCCTCGTCCGCCGACGGCCCATGGGCTCATCCCAGATCCTTGCTAAACTTCCTTGGCACTCTTATAATATGTCATAGAGCATCTCTAGATGCTTATTGACTCTCGCCCATCGGAGCCCCTTTTCAATGCACGTCGCCCGCGCACGGCTGACACTGCCTGCGCGGCCGACCCTGCCTGCGTGCACGGCTGACACTCCCTGCGCGGCCGACCCTGCCTGCGCGCACGGCCGACACTGCCTGCGCGCGGCTGACACTCATCTGCGCCCGTCTCCTACACGACTGACACTCGCTTGGCCCTCCTGGGCGCGCAGGGGTTATGGGCGCCAAGGCACAACGAAGGCAGCCCGTAACATTCTCCCCCACTCAAGCTCGTCATCGTCCTCGATGACATAGACACGTTCCACGCCAACCCGGAGTTTGCCCCCTCGGGGTCTCACATCTCCTTCCCTAGTCCTTTGGGTCTAAAACCCATCTCATCTCCTCTTAAAAATGGAGTCGTGCCCCATGCACTTCTCCTCCCTAGTTTCTCCCAAGCGTGCCTCTGCACCTCGCTTGGAAAGTGCCTCCGCACTTGCACCCTCTGGTGGCTAACTTTGTGGTGACCGCCTGTCATCCACACCATGTTCCTCACGGCCTTCATCAGATCAGGAACCTTTGTCTCCCATCTTGGTAATTCCTACATAGCACCCATTGGTGCGACTTCCACAGTCCAACTGCAACCTTTGCAGCCCCCCCTTTTTTTTTACCGTTTACTTCAGAAGACAATCGTCCTTCAATTTTCACATGGCCCAACGCCTCTTCACTGGCGAACACTCCCCCACTAAAAGTGGAAGACACTTTTCGTTGTTTGTCAAGGTAGGCATCCCTCGATGTGGCAACCTTTGCCAACCATTTCCTCATGGTCCTTTGTCCGTTTTCCTCCGCAAGATCCCGCTATACCAACTGTATAAACAAATCGAGGCTCGACCCCATAAATCGAAGTTAACTTGCCCACACACTGGCACTAGCGGCATTTCAAACCCAATCTTGTCCCCTTTGACGTCTCACACGGCCCCTGCATGACCCACGCTCCACAGTGGTGTCTTTGGCACTTACATATTTTGCACCCTCTTGGCACTCGTCAAGTTCTTGGGACGTACTCGTGGTGGGTACTTCATTTCCTCAAAGTGGTAGCTTCGCCCATTCTGAACAACATCTTGGTTCTTAGATTGTCACTCCCTCGACAGATTCCCTACGATCCCGGTGTGCCTCAGCACTTGGTTCCATCTCTATGGTTCCCCGGTCGTTTGGTGTACCCCTAGTACTCTCTGCTCTGGAAAGACTACATTATCAAACTTGAAAACCCATCCAATTCGAAGCTTAGCTAACCCCACTTTACCTCGGCCTCCTCACATTCGTGATTCAGCCCATTGCCTCCTCGGCTAACTCTTGTATCTCCCCACTCTGGTGGTTCGACACATTTCCACACATCTGCCTCCCCATGCTAAGTGGTTTGGCTCGCCTTCAGCATCGCCACCCTCCCCTGGCAGTTTGGCCCCATTCCATCTTTGCCTCCCTACAAAGTGGTCCATCATCCTTCAAGGATCTTCCCGCTTCACGCGGTTCGACTCCGTTCTCTTCCTGCTCCACGCAATTCCACATTCTAACCAACAATGCCTCTCCGTCTAGCGAGTCAGCTTGGTTTTTGTCTATGCGTCCCTACCTCTGTAGTGGCGCCCTTCTGAATTTGCCTCCCCATTAAAATGGTTTGGCCTTCTATTTCACAAACATGGTGGCTGCCTCCACCTCATTGTGACATTCAATCATCCCGCAAGGAATCCTGCTCTCAGGCCATTCCTTACGTTGTCGCGGCTCACTGGCACGCCTTGCTCTAACTCTGTAGAGCTCCAACTTTGTGGTGCTAGCTCGTCTCCCGTCGAACGTAGCACCCAATCCTGCAAGCGAAGCTTGCTCCATGTTGTAGGCACCAAGCCCACTTGTCCGACATGGTTTTTGAGGGTCTCACCTTCCATTCATTGCAACCCTTAAGATGGCTAGGCGTCCGTCATCTTCCCCATAACGTCCAACCCTCGAAGGACGCTTTCCAATGCCCTCAGGCAATACTCAAGTCTATCCATCCTGGAAAGACACTCAACTGATGCGTCCGTCGCATCCACTGTAGGATCTCCACGATCAAATCCCAAAGTTTATAGTCCATGGCTCGTAGCTCTCCACAACATGGTTGCTCAACCTGGCAAACATGGCCTTTTTCCTGACCACCCGACTCATCGACATGTCCCTCTCCTCAACAGGAGCCTAGACTGTTTGAAAGAAAAATTATATTTCCTATTTCCCCTCTTCAAAATGGCCAACAACTCTTACTTGTTGCATCACACGACCAGACATTTTGAACCGACAAGTTTCTGATGCAAGTGAACCCTCTGGAACGCTCAGTTACCTTCACTTGACATTCTAGCCAAGTCTATGCCTTGCTCAGCAAAGCTGCTAGCCCACTGCTAACAGAGTTTCTAACTAACTGATGGATCATCACAATCAAGAACATTTGAGCTTCAGCTATCCGTTTGTCCAATCTTATAATAAGATCCCAACAGTATAGCACGCTGGTGCACTAAGACGACCATCCTCTGATGGCGCAAAAGCCAACCAAACATGCCTCAATGGAATCCCTCTGAAAACAGCATCCACTGCACGGAAGACATCCCCTGAAGATACTTCAATCAAACTAGGATGCCCCAAAATCAACTCCCAAAACACAGATGATGGCGGAAACAACGGCTATGAAATGGCCTGATCCTGAAAGTCGTAGTTCATGGCTGACAAAGCAAATTTTAGCCAAAATACGCGCAACCAATCCCTTGTAACCAGTAGTATCGGGTTCACCCATTCGACTGGCACGAAGAATATCATTCCTGATTTGATGTGATCTCTGCACTGACATTCAACTAATGCTCTTAAAAAAAATTTAGCTCATGGGAGCTGTGAACATAACGGTGGCTTCACTCGTCTTTCTGACCCTGGCTAGATCAACCTTCGCCAATTGCTTCATTTCAAACCGCACTGCAATCCACTATTGCCAATATCAATCACACGTGATATCAACTCAGCATCACAATGCTCACCCTTCGCTCTGATACCAACTGTCACGGCCCGACTCCTCCTAAGCGGCAGCGGCACAAAAATAGCCCGTGCGGCGCTCGTAGTCCCACCTGACTACAAGCCAGCCTTTCCTCATCCCAGGTTTTCTTGGCACGACCCCATGCCTATGGTGAAGCTTGCCTCAGAGGCTTAACTTTCCTTGTGCCGCCCGTTTGATGTCAAGGCTTCAGCCTTGTCTTGCTATCATACCCTTGTGGCACATTTCATATGCTGGGACTCGTCTATGCGCACCCCTTGGGTTGGCTACGGACATGCACGTCCCTCGCCTGGCACTGAGCGTCGCTCCTGCGCGCACAGTCCTATCCTCAAGCTTGACACTTGCCTTGTGTCGTGCCCGAGTAGGGCAACTTCCAATCCTTGGCCTTTGTCAGGTGCGGTCCTCTTTCATGTGCCTATGGTTGTCCCATGGCATTGGCGAATATAGCCCTCGCAACTTACTTCCATCCCTCGTGGTGTAGCGTCACCCCACGACTGCACGTCTAGGCCAACGGACCCTTGCTTGCAAGGCTGAACCCAAGCCAAGCTCACAAATCAAGACACGAGCCTCTTGAGTGGTGCCTCGAGTATTCAATCGGAACGGAGGTCTTTAACATCCATAAAGATAGCCCGCGGGGCATAATCAGTTCCTATGTCAAGCCTCCGGCACAAGTTGTGCGCCCAACGCGGCCCGCAGGCACGACGCCGTCCATAGAGTCGCCTAACTCGTATGGATACCTAGGACACTCCTATGCTTGAGGTCCTCCCTAAAGGTTGCTCACTTGGTGCGACTGGCCGACAGCACGCACGGGGGAGGCTGGCTGAGATGTGACACCTCTGCCCCCCTTATATATGCTTTAAAAAGAAAAACCCAAGTTCTAGCACTGGACATCATTTTGCCAGAGAATCACAATGGGCCTTTCTCACTCTTCCGAACTCCAAATGAGGCGCCGTCTATTCCTAACTCTTTCTCTTGACTTCCTCACTCCTCCAGGAAGTTTCGTCTCATCCCCATACTCGTGGAACGAGATATAGCCTTCGGGAGCTTAATCACTGACACTGCTCCTTGGCTAAGTCAAGCCCTTAGGTGAACGATCTTCAAATGACTGCCAAACTTGGTAAGCACATTCCATAACATCCTAGTAAGGGTCCCCCCACCCTAAATCCCAAGATTCCATCCATAGCTCGGAAACGCACGGGACTGACACTCAGGCTCGCGCGTGGCCTCGTCCGCCGACGGCCCATGGGCTCATCCCAGATCCTTGCTAAACTTCCTTGGCACTCTTATAATATGCCATAGAGCATCTCTAGATGCTTATTGACTCTCGCCCATCGGAGCCCCTTTTCAATGCACGTCGCCCGCGCACAGGCTGACACTGCCTGCGCGGCCGACCCTGCCTGCGCGCACGGCTGACACTCCCTGCGCGGCCGACCCTGCCTGCGCGCACGGCCGACACTGCCTGCGCGCGGCTGACACACATCTGCGCCCATCTCCTACACGACTGACACTCGCTAGGCCCTCCTGGGCGCGCAGGGGTTATGGGCGCCAAGGCACAACGAAGGCAGCCTGTAACATTCTCCCCCATTCAAGCTCGTCATCGTCCTCGATGACATAGACACGTCCACGCCAACCCAGAGTTTGCCCCCTCGGGGTCTCACATCTCCTTCCCTAGTCCTTTGGGTCTAAAACCCATCTCATCTCCTCTTAAATATGGAGTCGTGCCCCATGCACTTCTCCTCCCTAGTTTCTCCCAAGCGTGCCTTTGCACCTCGCTTGGAAAGTGCCTCCGCACTTGCACCCTCTGGTGGCTAACTTTGTGGTGACCGCCTGTCATCCACACCATGTTCCTCACGGCCTTCATCAGATCAGGAACCTTTGTCTCCCATCTTGGTAATTCCTACATAGCACCCATTGGTGCGACTTCCACAGTCTAACTGCATCCTTGGCAGCCCCCCCCCCTTTTTTTTTACCGTTTACTTCAGAAGACAAGCGTCCTTCGAGGGTTGGACTTTATGGGGAAGTTGACGGATGCCTAGCCATCTTAAGGGTTGCAATGAATGGAAGGTGAGACCCTCAAAAACCATGTCGGATAAGTGGGCTTGGTGCCTACAACATGGAGCAAGCTTGGCTTGCAGTATTCAGTGAGGCGTGCCAGTGAGCCGCGACAACGTAAGGAATGGCCTCAGAGCAGGATTCCTTGCGGGATGATTGAATGTCACAACGAGGTGGAGGACAGCCACCGTGTTTGTGAAATGGAAGGCCAAACCATTTTAAAGGGGAGGCAAAATCAGAAGGGAGCCACTACAGAGGTAGGGACGCATGGACAAAAACCAAGCTGAACCGCTAGACGGAGAGGCATTGTTGGTTAGAATGTGGAATTGCGTGGAGCAGGAAGAGGACGGAGTCGAAGCTAGAATTAGGCCAAACTGCGAGGGCAGGGCGGTGATACTGAAGGCGAGCCGAACCACTTAGCGTGGGGAGGCAGATGTGTAGAAATGTGTCGAACCACCAGAGTGGGGAGATACAAGAGTTAGTCGAGGAGGCAATGGGCTGAATCACGGATGTGAGGAGGCCAAGGTAAAGTGGGGTTAGCTAAGCTTCGGATTGGATTGGGTTTCCAAGTGCGAGAATGTAGTGTTTCCAGAGCAAAGAGTACTAGGGTACACCAAGCAATCGGGGAACCATAAATATGGAACCAAGTACTGGGGTACACCGAGAGCGTTAGGGATCTGTCGAGGGAGTGACAATCTAAGAACCAAGATGTTGTTCAGAATGGGTGAAGCTACCACTTTGAGGAAATGAAGTACTCACCACGAGTACGTCCCAAGAACTTGACGAGTGCCGAGAGGGTGCAAAGTATGTAAGTGCCAAAGACACCACTGTGGAGCGTGGGTCATGTAGGGGCCGTGTTAGACGTCAAAGGGGACAAGATTGGATTTGAAAAGCCGGTAGTGTCAGTGCGTGGGCAAGTTAACTTCAATTTATGGGGTCGAGCCTTGATTTGTTTATACAGATGGTATAACGGGGTCGGCCGCGCCGGCAGTGTATGCCGTGCGCGGGCGACGTGCATTGAAGAGGGGCTCCGACGGACGAGAGTCAATAAGCATCTAGAGATGCTCTATGGTATATTATAAGAGTGCCAAGGAAGTTTAGCAAGGATCTGGGATGAACCCATGGGCCGTCGGCGGGCGAGGCCACGCGCGAGCCTGAGTGTCAGTCCCGTGCGTTGCCGAGCTATGGATGGAATCTTGGGATTTAGGGTGAGAGGACACTTCCTAGGATGTTATGGAATGTGCTTACCAAGTTGGACCTCAAGGGACTGCCTAGGCACCTCATAGGAGTGTCCTAGGTATCCATATGAGTTAGGGGACTCTATGGACGGCGTCGTGCTTGCGGGTCGCGTTGGGCGCACAACATGTGCCGGAGGCTTGACGTAGGAACTGATTATGCCCCGCGGGCTATCTTTATGGATGTTAAAGACCTCCGTGCCGATTGAATACTCGAGGCACCACTCAAGAGCCTCGTGTATTGACTTGTGAGCTTGGCTTGGGTTCAGCCTTGCAAGCAAGGGTCCGTTGGCCTAGACGTGCAGTCATGGGGTGACGCTGCACCACGAGGGATGGAAGTAAGTTGCGAGGGCTATATTCGCCAATGCCATGGGACAACCATAGGCACATGAAAGAGGACCGCACCTGACAAAGGCCAAGGATTGGAAGTTGCCCTACTCGGGCACGACACAAGGCAAGTGTCAAGCTTGAGGATAGGACTGTGCACGCAGGAGCGACGCTCAGTGCCAGGCGAGGGACGTGCATGTCCGTAGCCAACCCAAGGGGTGCGCATAGACGAGACCCAGCATATGAAATGTGCCACAAGAGTATGATAGCAAGACAAGGGTGAAGCCTTGACATCAAACGGGCGGCACAAGGAAAGCTAAGCCTCTGAGGAAAGCTTCACCATAGGCATGGGGTCGTGCCAAGAAAACCTGGGATAAGGAAAGGCTGGCTTGTAGTCAGGTGGGACTACGAGCGCCGTACGGGCTATTTTTGTGCCGCTGCCGCTTAGGAGGAGTCGGCCCATGACAGTTGGTATCAGAGCGAAGGGTGAGCATTGTGATGCTGAGTTGATATCACGTGTGATTGATATTGGCAATAGTGTATTGCAGTGCGGTTTGAAATGAATCCATTGGCGAAGGTTGATCTGGCCAGGGTCAGAAAGACGAGTGAAGCCACGATTATGTTCAGAGCTCCCATGAGCTAAATTTTTTTTAAGAGCATTAGTTGAATGTCAGTGCAGAGATCACATCAAAGCAGGAATGATATTCTTCGTGCCAGTCGAATGGGTGAACCCTATACTACTGGTTACAAGGGATTGGTTGCGCGTATTATGGCTAAAATTTGCTTTGTCAGCCATGAACTACGACTTTCAGGATCAGGCCATTTCACAGCCGTTGTTTCCGCCATCGTCTGTGTTTTGGGAGTTGATTTTGGGGCATCCTAGTTTGATTGAAGTATCTTCAGGGGATGTCTTCCGTGCAGTGGATGCTGTTTTCAGAGGGATTCCATTGAGGCATGTTTGGTTGGCTTTTGCGCCATCAGAGGATGGTCGTCTTAGTGCACCAGCGTGCTATACTGTTGGGATCTTATTACAAGATTGGACAAACGGATAGCTAAAGCTCAAATGTTCTTGATTGTGATGATCCATCAGTTAGTTAGAAACTCTGTTAGCAGTGGGCTAGCAGCTTTGCTGAGCAAGGCATAGACTTGGCCAGAATGTCAAGTGAAGGTAGCGAGCGTTCCAGAGGGTTCACTTGCATCAGAAACTTGTCGGTTCAAAATGTCTGGTCGTGTGATGCAACAAGTAAGAGTTGTTGGCCATTTTGAAGAGGGGAAATAGGAAATATAATTTTTCTTTCAAACAGTCTAGGCTCCCGTTGAGGAGAGGGACATGTCGATGAGTCGGGTGGTCAGGAAAAAGGCCATGTTTGCCAGGTTGAGCAACCATGTTGTGGAGAGCTACGAGCCATGGACTATAAACTTTGGGATTTGATCGTGGAGATCCTACAGTGGATGCGACGGACGCATCAGTTGAGTGTCTTTCCAGGATGGATAGACTTGAGTATTGCCTGAGGGCATTGGAAAGCGTCCTTCGAGGGGTGGACGTTATGGGGAAGATGACGGACGCCTAGCCATCTTAAAGGTTGCAATGAATGGAAGGTGAGACCCTCAAAAACCATGTCGGACAAGTGGGCTTGGTGCCTACAACATGGAGCAAGCTTCGCTTGCAGGATTGGGTGCTACGTTCGACGGGAGACGAGCTAGCACCACAAAGTTGGAGCTCTACAGAGTTAGAGCAAGGCGTGCCAGTGAGCCGCGACAACGTAAGGAATGGCCTGAGAGCAGGATTCCTTGCGGGATGATTGAATGTCACAATGAGGTGGAGGCAGCCACCATGTTTGTGAAATAGAAGGCCAAACACTTTTAATGGGGAGGCAAATTCAGAAGGGCGCCACTACAGAGGTAGGGACGCATAGACAAAAACCAAGCTGACCCGCTAGACGGAGAGGCATTGTTGGTTAGAATGTGGAATTGCGTGGAGCAGGAAGAGGACGGAGTCGAACCGCGTGAAGCGGGGAGATCCTTGAAGGATGATGGACCACTTTGTAGGGAGGCAAAGATGGAATGGGGCCAAACTGCCAGGGCAGGGCGGCGATGCTGAAGGCGAGCCAAACCACTTAGCGTGGAGAGGCAGATGTGTGGAAATGTGTCGAACCACCAGAGTGGGGAGATACAAGAGTTAGCCGAGGAGGCAATGGGCTGAATCACGAATGTGAGGAGGCCTGAGGTAAAGTGGGGTTAGCTAAGCTTCGAATTGGATGGGTTTCCAAGTTTGAGAATGTAGTCTTCCCAGAGCAGAGAGTACTGGGGTAAACCAAACGACCGGGGAACCACAGAGATGAAACCAAGTGCTGAGGCACACCGGGATCATAGGGAATCTGTCGAGGGAGTGACAATCTAAGAACCAAGATGTTGTTCAGAATGGGCGAAGCTACCACTTTGAGGAAATGAAGTACGCACCACGAGTACGTCCCAAGAACTTGACGAGTGCCAAGAGGGTGCAAAATATGTAAGTGCCAAAGACACCACTGTGGAGCGTGGGTCATGCAGGGGTCGTGTGAGACGTCAAAGGGGACAAGATTGGGTTTGAAATGCCGCTAGTGCCAGTGTGTGGGCAAGTTAACTTCGATTTATGGGGTCGAGCCTCGATTTGTTTATACAGCTGGTATAGCGGGATCTTGCGGAGGAAAACGGACAAAGGACCATGAAGAAATGGTTGGCAAAGGTTGCCACATCGAGGGATGCCTACCTTGACAAACAAGGAAAAGTGTCTTCCACTTTTAGTGGGGGAGTATTCGCCTATGAAGAGGCGTTGGGCCATGTGAAAATTGAAGGATGATTGTCTTCCGAAGTAAACGGTAAGAAGGGGCTGCAAAGGTTGCAGTTGGACTGTGGAAGTCGCACCAATGGGTGCTATGTAGGAATTACCAGGATGGGAGACAAAAGTTCCTAATCTGATGAAGGCCGTGAGGAACATGGTGTGGATGACAGGCGGTCACCACAAAGTTAGCCACCAGAGGGTGCAAGTGCGGAGGCACTTTCCAAGCGAGGTGCAGAGGCACGCTTGGGAGAAACTAGGGAAGAGAAGTGCATGGGGCACGACTCCATTTTTAAGAGGAGATGAGATGGGTTTTAGACCCAAAGGACTAGGGAATGAGATGTGAGACCCCGAGGGGGCAAACTCCGGGTTGGCGTGGACGTGTCTATGTCATCGAGGACGATGACGAGCTTGAGTGGGGGAGAATGTTACGGGCTGCCTTCGTTGTGCCTTGGCGCCCATAACCCCTGCGCGCCCAGGAGGGCCAAGCGAGTGTCAGTCGTGCAGGAGACGGGCGTAGATGAGTGTCAGCCGCGCGCAGGCAGTGTCGGCCGTGCGCGCAGGCAGGGTCGGCCGCGCAGGCAGTGTCAGCCGTGCGCGCAGGCAGGGTCGGCCGCGCAGGCAGTGTCAGCCGTGCGCGGGCGACGTGCATGGAAAAGGGGCTCCGACGGGCGAGAGTCAATAAGCATCTAGAGATGCTCTATGGCATATTATAAGAGTGCCAAGGAAGTTTAGCAAGGATCTGGGATGAGCCCATGGGCCGTCGGCGGACGAGGCCACGCGCGAGCCTGAGTGTCAGTCCCGTGCGTTTCCGAGCTATGGATGGAATCTTGGGATTTCGGGTGCGAGGACCCTTCCTAGGATGTTATGGAATGTGCTTACCAAGTTTGGCGTCATTTGAAGATCGTTCACCTAAGGGCTTGACTTAGCCAAGGAGCAGTGTCAGTGAGAAAGCTCCCGAAGGCTATATCTCGTTCCACGAGTATGGGGATGAGACGAAACTTCATGGAGGAGTGAAGGAAGTCAAGAGAAAGAGTTAGGAACAGACGGCGCCTCATTTGGAGTTCGGAAGAGTGAGAAAGGCCCATTGTGATTCTCTGGCAAAATGATGTCCAGTGCTAGAACTTGGGTTTTTCTTTTTAAAGCATATATAAGGGGGGCAGAGGTGTCTACAGCTCAGCCAGCCTCCCCCGTGCATGCTGTCGGCCAGTCGCACTAAGTGAGCAACCTTGAGGGAGTACCTCAAGGGCCTGCCTAGGCATCTCATAGGACTGTCCTAGGTATCCATACGAGTTAGGGGACTCTATGGACGGCGTCGTGCCTGCGGGCCGCGTTGGGCGCACAACATGTGCCGGAGGCTTGACGTAGGAACTGATTATGCCCCGCGGGCTAACTTTATGGATGTTAAAGACCTCCGTGCCGATTGAGTACTCGAGGCACCACTCAAGAGCCTCATGTATTGACTTGTGAGCTTGGCTTGGGTTCAGCCTTGTAAGCAAGGGTCCGTTGGCCTAGACGTGCAGTCGTGGGGTGACGCTGCACCACGAGAGATGGAAGTAAGTTGCGAGGGCTATGTTTGCCAATGCAATGGGACAACCATAGGCACATGAAAGAGGACCGCACCTGACAAAGGCCAAGGATTGGAAGTTGCCCTACTCAGGCACGACACAAGGCAAGTGTCAAGCTTGAGGATAGGACTGTGCGCGCAGGAGCGACGCTCAGTGCCAGGCGAGGGACATGCATGTCCGTAGCCAACCCAAGGGGTGCGCATAGACGAGACCCCGCATATGAAATGCGCCACAAGGGTATGATAGCAAGACAAGGCTGAAGCCTTGACACCAAACGGGCGGCACAAGGAAAGCTAAGCCTCTGGGGCAAGCTTAACCATAGGCATGGGGCCGTGCCAAGAAAACCTGGGATAAGGAAAGGCTGGCTTGTAGTCAGGTGGGACTACGGGCGTCGCACGGGATATTTGTGTGCCGCTGCCGCTTAGGAGGAGTCGGCCCGTGACAATTCAATCGGCACGGAGGTCTTTAACATCCATAAAGATAGCCCGCGGGGCATAATCAGTTCCTATGTCAAGCCTCCGGCACAAGTGTTACGGGCTGCCTTTATTGTGCCTTGGCGCCCGTAACCCGGCATACCCCGAGCGGGCCAAATGAGTGTCAGCCGCACAGGCAGTGTCAGCCGCACAGGCGCAGTCAGTGTCAAACGAGTGTCAGCCGCACAGGCAGTGTCAGCCGCACAGGCGCAGGCAGTGTCAGCCGCACAGGCGCAGGCAGTGCCAGCCGCGCAGGCAGTGCCAGCCGCACAGGCAGTGCCAGCCCACAGGCAGTGTCAGCCCCGCAGGCAATGTCAGCCGTGCGGGCGACGTGCACCAACATGGGTTCCGAGGGATCGGAGTCCACAATCATCATAGATATGCCCCATTTCATATCCCAATAGCAGCAAGGAAGTTTAGCAAGGATCTGAAATGAGCCCACGGGTCGTCGACGCACGAGCGACCCCGTGCGAGCCTGAGTGTCAGTCCCGAGCGTTTCCGAGCCATGGATGGAATCTTGGGATTTCGGGTGAACACACCCCTCCTAGGATGTTATTGAATATGCTTACCTAGTTTGGCGTCATTGGAACATCATTTACCTAAGGGCTTGACTTAGCCAAAGAGCAGTGTCAGTGTCAACGCTCCTAAGGCCATGTCGCGTTCCACGAGCATGGGAATGAGATGAAACTTCATGGAGGAGTGAAAAAAGTCAAGAGAAAGAGTTAGGAACAGACGGCGCTTCATTTGGAGTTCGAATCATCAAGAAAGACCAAGTGTGATTCTCGGGCAGAATCATGTCCAGTGATAAACCTTGGGTTTTTATTTTTAAAGCATATATAAGGGGGGCAGAGGTGTCTCAGCTCAGCCAGCCTCCCCCGTACGTGCCACCATCAAGCCGTACTAAGTGAGCATCCTTGGGGGACAACCTCAAAGGGCCTGCCTAGGCATCCCCATTGGATCCTAGGTACCCATACGAGTCACGCAACTCTATGGGCGGCGCTCGGCCACAGGCCAGCGTTGGGCGC